>NW_026624073.1:92318-97343 GCF_030028575.1 Malurus melanocephalus | reverse complement strand
TGTCCCCTCACAGGCAGTGGGAGCACCGAGGGAACGGCCCAAGGAATAAATCTGCTCTCTGTGTCTCCTCTGTCTCCGTGTCCTGCTGGGATTTTCAATTATCACYGAGCCAGAAGCAGGTTGGTGTTCTGAGAGAGTGATTGATTTCCAGCTTGCACCTCGCACGGTCTGAAAGCAAACCCTCCTGGCTCGTGGCTTTCCTGATATTCTTGAGATTGAGGAAAAAAAAAACATCCTGAGCTTGGAACAAAATATCCTGGCAGCTTTCTCCAGAAAACCACGCTGAGATTTCACTGGGAACATCTCAGAAGGAAACAGGAAAATTCTGAACCTTCCCTTTCTTGGGGTGATGCCAGGGGACCCTGCAGGCAGCTTTTGGGTTGTTTGTTCGTTTTTTTGTTCTGATCCCTCAGCAAAGTTGCACAATACCAATTTAAACACTTTGGATTGACTGCTGGGGTGGAGGAAGGAAATTTCATGTCCTGAAGTTCATAGGTTGATGAACCTCAATAATTTGCTCAGCAGTGAGTTTTGTGTTATTCCAGGTGATTTTTGGGGAGAATTCAAAGGAAAGCAGCATTGGGGTTAAATACAGAATCTCTTCATCAAGGCAAGCACAAGGGAGGTGATGTTATTGCTGATATTGCTGCTGATTTATGYTCATAAAATACAGATTTTATGGGTGCTGGGAGGTTTTATTGTGGCTCTTAATGATTCATTTGACCTCTGAGAGCTGCCAGTGCACCCAGCCYGGGAGCAGAGCTGTGCCTGGTGCTCTGCAGACAGAGCAGGAGACAGAAATGTCAATTGGCACTTGTTCCCTGATTCCTCCAGAGCTGACGTGGGGACATCTCGGATGGATCTCAATCTCTRTCTCGGCTGTGTTGTGTTAAACTGCATCCTGAAAAGCTGGAAAAATAAGCTCAGATAACGGAGAAGCAGAGGGGAGGGTTTGGCTGCTCAGGAAATGCCTTTTCTGTGTGTCTGAGGGGTGGCTCTGGGCTGGGGTGGGGATATCTCAGTGACTCTTGCTTGCCTTGGTGCCCTCTGTATTGCCAGGGGAGGATCAGGCTGGATTTTGGGAAGATTTCTCCCAAAAAAAAAGGCTGTCCAGCCCTGGCAGGGGTGCAGTCCCCATCCCTGGAGGGGTTTAAAGCCCTGTGGATGTGGCCCTTGGGGACASGGGGCAGTGGTGGCCTTGGCAGTGCTGGGAATGGTTGGATTCGGTCTTTGAGAGCTTTTCCAACACAAATTTTGTCCCAAAGCAGTTTGTGATTGCTCAGCTGGGCAGATCCTCTGTTTTACAGGGATGTGAGGAAGGTGAGCATGGCAGGGACTGACCAGGCACAATGGGAGCTCACCCCAGGCCTCAAACAACTCATCATTTGAAAAACTGAGTCAAGAATACACTAAAGTTTATCCTGAGAGTGAAAGGCTGAACATGGAAACGCTGAGCTTTAATCACCAGCCTGTTACTGCCCCTCATCTGCCACAAAAAGTGTTGTGTGAAGGTTAATTTTGGATTAACACTGAATTGCACTAAATGCAGACACAATGAGAGCTGAGCTGAGCTGTGCTCAGGCAGAATCCACCCCAAAGTGCTTTTCTTTGCAGCAGAACACAGATTAATCCTCTTATCCCTGGAGCTGGAGGTCCTGGGCGAGCAGGAACGGGAGGTTCCATTCAAGGGAGAGGATTTTTTCTCGGAATAAGAGGACTCAGGCTGAATATGCAAATTGTCCTCTGTTCTCCTGAAGGGTTTGTAAAGGGATTGCAGGCTTTAAAGGGCACTAATTCCACCCTCATTTCCACATTCCTGGAGAATCCTGAAGGGCTCCACCAGCTCCAAGCACTTCTTTTTAAAAAGTCACTGAAGAGTCATTGGATTTTGGCAACCACCRATACCTCAGCACCACCACGATGAGGAAAAAGTGGCCAACCACGGCCTGAGACCACATCAGGAATTTTGCTGTAAATCTCCTCAAGGCTCTTCCATGCTGCTGCATTTCTCCTTGCAGCTCTCTGCCTCCTGGAATGAAATGAACTTTACCAGGACATTGAGTGGTTATGGTTGGAAAAGACCTTTAAGATCATCCAAATGATCTGAAATGCTGCAGTGGAAGTTGCCATTGTTTAGAACAGCTCAGATCTCCCCGAAGTCTCACACAAAAGTCCCCCCTGGAGCCYTTGTACATTGATTTTCCAGTGTAAACAGCAAAGGAAATGCAGCRTTTGGGGTTTCTGGCTCACTCTGTGCGTGTCTGACACTCCGTGGCTGTCAAAAAATGATCCTCAGTGTTTTCATTAGAGCCCTGGAATCCTTCAAGTTGGAAAAGCTCTCAGATCAGTGAGTCCAGCCCTTAAMCCAGCACAGCTTTGTGGATGTGGTGCTCATTCTCAGAAAGAAAAAAGGAATTTAATGTTTTTCAGCATTCCCTGCCCTGTGCAGTCCAACATTCCCAGATCTTGTGGGATTCAGCGGATTAATAAACCACAGAATCCCCTAAAACACTCCACCATTAAATCTGCTGCAGTAACAAATTACACTCTTAGACATGAAACATTTTTTGTGTTGCTGGAGATTAACAGAGTTTATTAATCCTATGGAAGTTTGGATTGACTAAACTTAATGTGGGCTGAGATGTGWCTGTGTGTAAGAGGAGAAGATTAATGTCCTGAGAATTTTAGTTGCAAGAAAAAAACTTAATTAAAAGTGTGTTAAAAACTGAGCATGGGAAAAAAAAATAATGTCGGGGGGAGAAAAATATTTTTAAAAATTTATTGTTCTTTGTATTGTGGCTGCTCTTTGAGGAACTTTCTACTTAAAATGCACTTTTCGTGTTCCTCCCTCGCCGCCGGGCTTCRCAAGGTCTCGACCTGATCTATTGGAAGTGGTAACAAACTCTTGAGATGTATTTTTGAAACCCTCAGACCTCTGCCCAGRGCTGCAGCAGTGACACAGAGGTAACACTAAAACCACTCGAGAGACATTTAATGGGACACTTGAAATGAAATCCCTCGGGCTGGCGGTGGCAGCTGAGCGTGTTCTTGCCATTTTTCCCATTTAACAGGAAGAAAAGGCCAAACAAGGAGCAATTAGTCAGAATAAAATCAGCTTTGATGACATTTTCCCTCCTGAACTCTGGTATAAAATGGTCACCTGAGGAAGAACTGAAAGGATGTGTGAGGAATTTGCCTGTGGAGCTGCATGTCCATACACAGAGAGCTGAGTGAAAAATGAGCAGGTAAAGGCACTGCCTGGGCTGCTCTCTGTTCGTATTTTACTTGATTTTGATTCCAATTTCCATTAATCTCAGCTTTTCTTTGAAGTCTCTGCAGGTTAAACTTGGTTTTCATCCTGTGGATCTCCATGACATCGCTGTGCTCTGCTTACCCAGTGGGCCCTTCCATGGTAAGTCACATTCCCTACCTGATCTTTCATTCCTTTCACTTTCATTCCTTTCACTTTCATTCCTTTCACTTTCATTCCTTTCAAATTGCTCTCTCATCGAAATTAATTTTGTTTGTTTGATTGCTTCTTTGCCGTTGGTTTGTTTTATTTTTATAAAATGAACGATTTTCTTGTGTTAAAGCTATTGGTTAAATGTTATTGCCTCGTTTTCCTGGAGCAAAGCCTGATTTTTCCTGGAGTYGTTAATAAAATATGCGAGCCTCTGAAATAATCATGGGAGAAACCCGGTGCATATTTAATGTGGAGAGTGGGGAGCTGAAATCTTGGATGGAAGAGAGAAAACCATCAATTTCCTCTCCATTTCACCYGAAATCCTTGCATATCTCCAACAGGTGCAATTAGATGTATAAGTATTAATTTCACTTATTGCTAGCTAGTTTATAAATTAATTAATTAACTTCTTTATAATCAGTTTATTTGTTTACACCCAGCTGGATCTGAGTAGCCACATTTCCTCATGGATGGATTCTCTTTATGGTGATGATATCGCAATTAAAAGGAGTTTAATCGCTTCAATAAATGCCAAAATAAAAGTTTTTTATTAAGGCAGGGAAGTCTGGAGAAATGGCAGCTAAAAATCCAAAAGGGGAATTTCTCTTTTCCTGGTTTTGGGGTTTTGTTGGGGTTTTTTCCTTGCAAAAAGGGTTTTTTTCTTGTTAGGGAGAAAATTCAACCCAACAACAAACCCCTTGTCAGTGGCAGAGGGTGCTGGTTACAGAAAATGTCATGTAACAAACAAAAAACAATTGAATTAATATCCAGTATTAAATAAGAGCAATAAAACACTGAATTAAAACAAATCCTAATGAAATGRATGGCCTTTTAACCAGCAATTCCAGGTGTTAATCCTGTGGCTTTGCATGGAATTTTTAAGAGATGGCTGAAAATCGCTTTTAGGTGGAAAACCAGCTGGGAAATCAGGATATGATGAGAGATGCACWGAGCAACCATGGACATGCCAGGAAATGTTTTTAGTTTCTAATTCAACAGTAATTAAATGCAGTTTATTTTAAGAGCTGTTGAAATATGTMGAAGTTTTTATGGAGTTGGCATTTTTATCCTATAAAGTGCAAGTAAAAGGAATGAGTGCAAAAGCCTGGATTTTTAAAATTCCCATTATTATTTTGTCATTATTAAACTTATTCATAACTACTTCCAGAATTGGTCATAACTGCTGGGAAGCCTCTCCAAATTTCAGCTTACAGGTATTTTTGTTTTTTCTCACCTGTCATTTAAGCTGCAGAGGCTCRCACAAGTTATTACAAGCTGCTGTTTCATTGTTACCTGAAAAAAAAAATCTCATTTTACAGCAATAAACACTTGTGTTGTTCCAGGAAAACTGTGTCACAGCTGGTCAGCATCACAGAAAACAATTCATATCATACCCTGAACATCATTGTATCAGTATTTTAGACCAGAAATGTAGAAAAAAATGATGAAAAAATCAGATTTCGAACACAGTAAATCCTTTGAAAATAACAATTCATCCTTGTCATTCAAAGCATAAATTGCTTTTGTGTTTCTCCTTTGCTTTGTATCCCGAACAAGTCCTG
>NW_026624073.1:82097-92263 GCF_030028575.1 Malurus melanocephalus | reverse complement strand
TTGTTTGTTTGTTTGCCTTTAATCTCCAGAGCAACAACCCTTTTTATTTGACCTGCCAGCTGTTTGGGAGATGGGATTCCTGCCTGGTGCTGCTGAGCAGCTGCCTCTCCAAGGTGGGCAGGGATGAGGATGCTGCTCTGGGGAAGCYTCTCCCGGGGCTCCCACCCCACAAAAGATCCTTCCGCAACGGCGTCGGAGCGGGAATTAAAAAAACTTCCTTCCGAAGGGCAAAGTCCTGAGAAAATGCCTCAAAGCCCGGCCCCGATTTTGAGTTTCATGTTTCAGTTGTCGCTTCGAGTCCTTCTGGAGCTTTCCTCGGGGTGAGCGTCCCCGTGTCCCCATCGTGTCCCCAAACGTCGATTTCTGAGCGCTGGGGAAGGAAGGGCTTCCTTCCCAAAGTTACGGCGGCGTGAAGTTTTGTCTGGAAATGAATGTTTTGGGTTGCTTAATTCCCCTCCTTTGTCAGGCTGCAGATTTCATCAAGTTGCTTTTGATTAATACAAAGATAATCCCGTGATTTGAGGAGATGTGTGCACACAGCCCGGTGGGAGGACGGAGGATGTTATTCCCAAAATCCCTCCCCTCTGCCAAACACGAGGCATTCCCGTGCTTTCCCATCCCAAATCACATTCCCTTGAAGACAACTGGTAATTTCAATACAGATTCAAAGTTGTAAAGATTTAAAGTTGTAAAGATTTACATTTYCTTTCAGATTTCCACAGATACRAAGRGCCGCTGGTGGAAAACAGAATCAGGCCCCACTTGTAACTTCCAGTGGCTTTTTAATATAGTTATTTATAATTACTTTGTCAGGGAATAATCTCCGGAGATGTCTCATCTCATATCCGGAAGAATCCTGGGAAATCACTCTAAGGCAGGGTATCAGCTCGGCTCCCCATGCCTCAATTAATTGCCTTAGGTAGGCAAAACCTGGCTGATGAAATGCRCCAAATCTGGGATTGGGTTTTGATTTCCGGTTGGGGAAAAAAAAAAAAAAAAACATTTAAAAAGGGAAAAGTCATTGGATGTGAAAAATGTAAATGTGGTGTRGAGGGAAGGTCACCTGCTGAGTCACACCTGTGTGAGTCCTACCTGTGGCTGCGTCCTTGGCTTGAAAATGTGGCAGAGTGTCCGTGCAACGCCTTTCGCACTCAAAGCTGCGATGTTGACAATAATAAATCACTGTGTGGATGTTTTCTAATATTGCCCTGTTGAATGTCGTCACTCAGGAGATGGTTGTGAGCCCAAAAATCAGGTGGTGTGGTGTCATCACCTCTGTGATGCCCACCCCAAGCTCAAGGGGAAAAGTGACCCCAGCACGGAGCTGGGTGGGACAGCAGGATTTTGGGATGAGTTCTGGCTGATCCAAGGGGGATCAAACACCTTCCTGCCTGTGCTTTTCCAGGCTGAAAAGTTAAACACGTCCTCGTTTCTTAAAGCTGCTGAAACACTCGGGCCCATTTGGGGTGGTGCTGGTCTGGAGGCTGCTGAGTTTAGAGGGAACCATGGAATCCCAGGAACCATAAAATCCTAGGAACCATGGAATCCTGGGAACAATGGATCTTAGGAACCATGGAATTCTGGAACCATAAAATCCTAGAAACCATAAAATCCTAGAAACCATGGAATCCTAGGAAACATGGAATCCTAGGAACCGTGGAATCCTAGGAACCAGGGAATCTTAGGAACTGTGGAATCCTAGGAACCATGGAATCCAGGAACCATAAAATCCTAGGAACCATGGAACCCAGGAACCACAGAATTCTGGAAACCATTGAATCCTAGGAACCATGGAATCCTAGGAACCATAAAATCTTAGGAACCATGGAACCCACGAACCATGGAATCCTAAGAACAACAGAAAATTCTCGGGAATGTGCTGGATATTTATTATCCTTGGGTACTCTTAGATGGGAGCAAACCCAGGATGGCCCCGTGGTGGCACGAGGGGTTCCAGTGCAGCCAGGCATGGCCCCGTGTCCCTCCTGGCTGGTGGGATTTCATGGCACATCCTGAAAATTTTCCATCCCAAAACCTCCCCAGCTCTGTCCAGAAGTCCCAAGAAGCAGAAATTCCCTGCCTTTGGCCACGGAAAAGGGAAGGGCTGGGAATGACTCCTGGCTGGGGAGAGAAGCAAACACCGGTGCTGAGTGCAGGGATTGTCCAGAGCTGTCCTGGCAGTGTCCCAGGCYGGGCTGGACAGGGTTTGGAGCACCCTGGGAYRGTGGGAGGTGTCCCTGTCCATGGCAGGGGTGACTCTGGACAGGCTTTAAGGTCCTTTYCCACCAAACCATCAGTGAACCTCTGATCCCATGATCCCACRATCCCATGGCTGTGGGGATGGAGATGTTTTGTCCCAGTGCAGCTGCCTGGTGTGGCTCTGTCCAGCTYGTGGCCCYACCCAAATTAYCCTTCAGGAAAGGMMAAAAACCCAAACAAATTYCGKTTTACCTTTGCTTGGACTTTCAGATCCGTTTTCGTTAACATTTTCCTACATAACCAAGCACATCCCTGCCTGGGTAATTTGGGATGAGCGAGGTTGGCTTTAGCCAGCAAAACTCCAAGCAGAGCCTGGAAAATCCAGCTCTTCCCTCTCATTTATTGTGCAGGAATTACTCCATAATGAGTAACTCATTTCGTGTTTTGGCATCTGCCTTGGAGCAGGGCACATCCTGAGGGGGTGCAGAGGTGCTGCCCTTCTCCCATGGACCTCCATCCCCTTTTACTGAAAATATGGGATGCAGGAAAAGTTGGCTGCTGGGAAAAYCCCATTGTTTATGATTTCACTGTTCCCTGAGAGGCCACTCCAGCTGGAGGGAGCTGCAGGTACAAAACGATGGTGTGAGGAGGCCACCGAGAGCCACAAGTCACCTAAATCACCTAAATCCTGGAAAATGCAGATTATCCMGCTGACTTTGAGGAGTTCTGTCCCTGGAGGGCTGATCTCACTATCCCACCCACGGAGAGCTCACCCTGAAATGCTGAACTCCTCTCTGAACTTTAAAGGTGGAGTTATTTTGGAGAGAGCAGACAGTGACCTTTGTGATCTCTGTCAGGAAATGAGGATCTGACTGTCTACATTCATTTTTGTGTTGACAGGAGCTGGAAATGTGGCAGAAAATGCCTTTTTTTTGATAAAAAGAGGACAATGGGAACCACTATGGGGATGCCAACCTACAGCGTAATTAATGTGCYGTCATTAATTTTATTTCTTTCTAGAGAACAGGGATTCATGATGCTGTGAGAAGATAATTTGTGAGTTTTTTTACAATGTTTCTTGTCTAGCCTGAAGAAAAGATAAAAGAGTTCAGAGGGTGGGAAGAATAATGCTTTGTCTGGGGATTGAGGAGCAATTTGGGAAGTTGGGAATGCTCTGGCCAGTCTTGGTCTTTGTGAGTAATTCAGGCTGTGWCTTTGCACAAATCATTTCTGCTCAATTTCTCCGTCTGAAAAACATGAAACTGTCTCCATCAAACCAGGTTGAGTAGGCAGGGTCATCACTGATGGATTTGGGAAGAGTTTTGGGGATGTTGGGGCAGACARAAGTGGTTTCTGCAGCTGAGGAGGCTGAGGAAGAGGATATTCAGGATCCCTGGATCCATTAGAGTTTTTTTTTCCTTCCTTTGCTCTAACTTTTGAGGTTTTGGACCTAAATTCCCACTGATGAGTCCCTGTCTGTGAGAACCATCCCTGAGCTCAGCAATMACTGTGTGGTGCAGCCAAACTCGATTTGGCGAGTTGTGATTCTACTTCAAACTAGAAACAAGATTTCACTAGATTTACTGAATAAAAGACTTTTATTTTGACATATATTGAAGCAATTAAACTCCTTTAAACCATGATATCATTGCMATCAAGAGATCCATCCAYKAGGAAACRYRGCTACTCAGATCACTCYAAATAAATAAGTTGATTASRAATAAGTTAATGAATTAATTTATAAACTTAGCCTGTCCTGAGCCCTGGGGTTGGGCTGATGCTACTCTGAGGTTGTGGGAGCTGCATCCACATCCCCATCCCCATCCCAATCTCCATCCCCAGACACCTGGAATGGCTCCTTCCAAAGAGTTGGAATGTCACCTCTGCTCCCTCAAAACCATCTGTGCTTTTGGAGGAGCTTTGGGGTTCCTGTTGGTGACCCCRAAGGGAACAAATCCCATAAAACACMAACAAKRGRRATCTGCCCAAAGACGAGGGGAGGAATGAACACATTCCTCCTTCTTCTTCACAGATTATTAGCAAGGAAGGCAATTAAACAGCCTGATCTAATTAACTGGTGAGCCTGAAAATTCCTTGTCRTAACAACATCCCAATCCTTGGGTTTCTGACTGCCCAGCCCATATTGAAGGATGGATCTCACATTCCTCTTTCCTAATTTGCCATTTTTTGCCTGTATACGATAATTTATTCCCTGAAAATACTGAGAGGGAAAAAAAAAGGAGGAATCTCTTGCTGCTTTTTAACTCTGGAAATAATTTTGACCTTAAGAAAGAACAAGACAGATATGAGAGAGTATATTAGATGTTATTATTACCRTAATAAAACAGAGATAAAAATCACAGAGCAGAAAGGCTCTAAGACAACTATTAACCATTTGTCATATAAAGAAAATCAAAATTTAACTTATCAGATAGCCTGGCACTTTAAAGATTCATCATGAAAAATCACTTCTAACCGTGGAGCATTTATGCAGAATGTCATTGATGAGCTGTCTGCTTCAGTGTTGAAAGAGTTTGGGGGAAGATTGAAAAAATGTCAAAGATACGCCTTTTATCAGTCTGACAGAATGTTTCACYGTATTTAAATTTATTTTTGAGAGTGGAGCAGCAAGGCAGGACATTTTTCTGTAAGGAAACAAGCTGAGCTCATTGTCCTACCTCAACAAACCATGATTGGTGAGGACAGCCAAAGTGGGGATGGACCATTCGGCATGAAAAATGGCACAGCTGAACATCAGATACCACTCCGGGGTTTGGGACAGAGCAATTTTGGGGTTTAGGACAAATATTCTGCCTCTGTGCTGATGGAAAGGSTTTTTCTTCTAATTCCCTTCACAGATTTGAAGTCGCTGGGTTGATGATGCTGGAAAAGAARCCAAAGTTAAAAGCTCCATCAGCTGAGAGATCATCGCCATAAAGAGAGCCTGCCTTAGGAAATGTGGCTGCTCAGATCACTYTCAATAAATAAGTTGATTATAAATAAGTTAATGAATTAATTTATAAACTAACTGGTCCACCGAGTGAGATGGAGCCCATCTTTTTGAAATCTTTAGTGTGAACCTTCCAGAAGATGTGGAAGGGTTTGATGTGGTGAGGAATGAGCTGTGGAGAGCTGCTCTCCAGGCATCAAACACAGACTTATTCATCCTGATTTCATCCCCAGATTTCATCCTGATTTCATCCCCAGGTTTCATCCCCAGGTTTCATCCCCAGATTTCATCCCCAGGTTTCATCCGCAGCTCCTTGGAGGAGCAGGGAGTGACAGACCCTTCCAGAAGCTTTTGCTCAGAGGTTGGGCAGGTTCAGGGTGAGAATATTTGGTGTTCACTCGCTGTGGTCGGTCAGAACCCGCTGAGTCTCTACGGCAACCCCGGAGCTCTGAGCTCTGGAGATTCCTCTGCCCCTGGAGCTTCCTTTGCATTTCTGGCCTTTGTGCCTCAGGGATTTCCTAATTCCYCCCATCCCAACTGGGCTTTCCAAACTGCAGCCAAATTCCAGAGCTGGGACCCCCACTCAGAGCCCTGGCTCTGGGTCTTAATTGGCATCTTAATTAGCACYTTAATTAGCAGCATGACATGTGGATGGAGCAAAGATCTGCAAGGATGCTGTGGGAATTTATTTATTTTTGTTTATGTAAAAACTATATTTATTTATTTGAATATTTATATTAATTTCTATTAGCTATTTATATACAATTAATATAATATATTCTATTCTAATATTATTTATTTATATATAATATATAATATACTACACTTATTATATATCATATATTATATAATAATGTTCATATTAATATCTATTAGATGTTTATATAAAATTAATATACTATATTATACTCTAACATTATATATATTTACATATAATAAATATATTACAGATAATATATGGTATATATTCTATATTATATATAACATAATAATATAGTAATATATGTTTTGTATTATATTGTTTGATATAATCTATTTATGTAAATATTTATATGAAATATTTATTGTTGAATTCATTTAACAATATTGAAATATTGGCTATTGTGGTGACCTTCCCAACCCTCTGGAAATGTGTCAGAGAYGCCAAATGTTCCCAGTTTGAAATTTTAAAGGATTCAGCTGCACTTTTTCATATTTTGGATTGAAGRGTCTCTCTCCTTGGGCTGGGACACCTTTGGGCTCTCGTGCTGTGACAAGAGACGTGTTTGGCTCTGCTGCTCTTTCTGATTTTTAGTTTCAGCCAGGACTGCAAATTATTCCTTTTTTCTGGCACCGTGGGTCTGCTCAGCTTCCTGGAGGATGCAGCAAACACAGTCTCAAGGATATTTTCTGTGACCAAGGACATCCTGTGAAACGCCGTTTCTTGGCTTTAAGTTCATTTTCATCTGCAAAATATGGCCAAAATTAGTGTTGTGTGAGACACGGAGACACGTTGGGATGGATGCAGAGTCATTCCCCTAATTAGGCACTAATTGGGGCTGGCTGGAGTGCCCCTAATGGGAGGAARCTGTGGGGAACTCAGGGGGAAAGGCTGTAGGATTCTCATTACTGACCCCGTGTCGTGTTTGGGATCAGGATCCTGCTGGGATGGGGCCAGTCCTGAGTGCTGAGCTGGAATCACTCTGGGATTGTCTGCCCTAAAGAYCTGCAAGACTGTTACAAATCCCTTATTTAAATATCTGTCAATAAAACCGCCCAATTGCAAAGAAAAAACAACAAAGAAAATGTTACTCAAATTTTATTTCTATTCATATAAATAAAATGTTATATTTATTTATAGAAATACATCATTAAGCATTAATAATTCAGATTAATTCTATTAATATATTCTGCTATACAGTAAATATATATATTTATATTTAAATAAATAAAATATTTATGTTCTCTTATATATAATGATGGAATGGGTTGGGTTGGAAGGATTTTTAAGGACCATCCAGTCCCTTTTCCATGGCAGGGACACCTCCCACTGTCCCAGGGTTCTCCCAGWCCCAATRTCCARCCYGGCCTTGGACATTTCCAGGGATCCAGGGRCAGCCACAGCTTCCCTGGGAAATCAGAAACTGATGTTAATTTAATAATGAAGTTCCTTCCTTGCAGCCACTTGAGGCAAYGCAGGAAAATTGACTGGAGGAGCTGCCGGAGTGATTTAAGGCCCAATCCTGATTGCTGSAGCTAATTAATGCTGTTAACTGATCCTGTTGATTGCTTTGCACAGAAAGGAAAGGAGACAAATGTCCCACGTGGGTGGAACCGGGCTATGAAAAAATAATTACGAACCAAAAAATCGGTGTTTTCCCAATCACAAATACCCCACTTGCAAAGGTGGGGTGTTTTTATATTTTCTTCAGCTTTCTTCAGATATTCACAACAATGTAACTGACTCCCTCCTGGAAWATCCTGAGCAGGGAGGGATCCACAAGGATTGTAGAAGTCCAGCTCTTGGGAGAAGCATCCTTGTGGCAGTTCCTGGTGCCAGGAGCTGGACAAACCCTGCAGAACCCGAGCTTCACATCAAACCCACGCAGTTCAAGGAGGCTGCAAAGCACCTTGAACAGCCCAAATCCTTTCTCTATTTTTCTATCAAACTGTCATTTTTTTAAATTTCTRCCACCCAAACTTGCTAAATTTTCTGCTGTCGGTGCCCAGGTGTTTGTGCTGGATTTTTGATCTTTTCCCAGAGGAAGGCAGGAGCTGTGTGAGGATGAGACCTCGGGATCCGTCTGCTCTTTTGCATGTCGAGCRTGGCGCCAATTTGCATATTTTGGTACTTGAACTTTACAAATCGCTCCTTATGATCAACAAATAAGGTGTCATTTGCGTGCCTGTGTTCAGGAAATGAGTTACATTTATCTTCCCCGTGTTCCCRGGATGAATTCAGGTGTTTTGGCACCGTGCACTCGCCTCGCCTGCCTCGTGCTGTTCACCTGTCAAGGGCTGTAMCTTTGAGCCTGTAACTGCTTAATTAATGATATTTTAGGTGCTGTAGCCTTAAAACTGTGGATTATTTCGTCTCTGGCCTAAAGTGCATGTTTATTTAGCTTTTTATTTCTACAAAATACCTCATATTTTAGGTGGATTTAGTCATACTACATTAAAAAAAATCCCCAATAAAATTTTCAAGGGTCTGRTGGCTGAAGACAGTTCATTTGACAAATTAATTGCACAGTGGTTAGCACTGTGCTAAGGAAATAGATGATGTGGTTGCTCATTAATGATTATTAATAAATGAGGGTGCCCAGAGAAGCTGTGGCTGCCCCTGGATCCCTTTGAGTGCCCAAGGCCAGGCTGGACATTGGGGCTGGGAGCAGCCTGGGACAGTGGGAGGTGTCCCTGCCATGGCAGGGGTGGCACTGGGTGGGATTTAGGGTCTCTTCCCTCTCAAACCAGTCTGGGACTCCATGATTCCATGATTTAATGATGTCATGATTCCAAGATTGGTTCCATGATTGATTCAATGATTTCCTGATTCCATGATGTTGCCATGATTCCATGATTTAATGATGCCATGATTYCATGATTGATTGATTYCATGATTCCATGATCCCTTGCATGATTGCATCAATCAACGATTCCATGATTCCATAATGTAATGATTCCATGATTCCATTATTTAATGATTCCATGATTCCATAATGCCATGATGTCATAATTTCGTGCTTCCATGATGCCATAATCCCATGATCCCACAATTCCACAATTTCACCACCCCATTTGCTGTTCCTTACAACTCCTTTCCAGTTGTTGCCAGGAGCTTTTACTCCATGGTAATATTTTATTTTTTTTTACCATGTTCCCAGCAAACACAGAAATTTTATTTTGTGCAAATCACCAAGGAATTGAATCCTCCTCCTTCTCACCATGGAATCATGGAAAGGCTCCCACAGGCCTCAAGCTGGCCTTCACCCGTGGTCACACAAATGATGTTTCAGTAGTTTTCTGTTATATTTTTTTTGGTGACTGCAGCACAGTTGAGAACTTTCCTCAGTTCCATGTTAAATAAATAAAGCAAGCCCTGGTGAGCAGCAGGAGGGAGATTGGAGCTCATTCCTGAACAAAATYGGGAGGGGAAGWCAAACCCCACAGCTCTCCGGGGATYGGGACTGGTGACAGCCCCTATTGCTGAGAAACACCTTTAAAAACCCAGAACTTTAGGAAATGGTTCAGTTTCCCTGTAAATAAAAAATTAATTCCCCCAGCCAGTGGGAAAAGGGAAGTGATTCTTCCTTTTGAAGGAAGATTTTGGTGCTGTGGAGCTGCGGATGCACAAATCCAGAGTTTATCCAGGCAGGAATTCGATGCCTGACAGGGAGCTGGGTAAAAATCCATTAAAAAATGGAACCATTTCTCCWTTTCCCATAGGAAACATCCCCACATTCCCTGTGTCACCTTGAACTGGGTTCTGGCTGATTTTCCTCCTGCCTTTGGGTCTCACATCCAACATTCTGAGCGTGTCCTTTTTCCTCCGCCGTTCTGTCGATGGGATTTCCTGCTCCCACTCGGAATTCCTGTGCCATCCAGACAGAACAAATTAATTWGTTGTCTCAGCACTGCTGCAGGGAGAATCATAACTAATTATGGGAGCGATGGATAACCATGGCGTGGCACAGGGGAGATTTTCAGAGAAGCAAGGAGGGGTTAAAACCGCGTCTCAAACTTCCATATTTTGGGGGTGTGTCTTGTCCTGCAACTTCCACAAGAAAAAGGTTCCTGGAGCGATAAAATCTGTGACATCTGTACAACATTTTGCCTTTTTTTTTGCATCATCACAAGCTCAGCTTCTTCACTGAGGTGTGGGARAAGCAGCAATATTTTCCCTGCGAGCCTGAAGTGGCTGCAGGTTAGCATTCCATAATTATTTTTTGTCAGGAAAGATGAATGCCATCCTAAAAAAAAGTTGGAAGCTCACAGCACCTGGAGCTTTGATCTATGAATATTGCCACTCTGGATGCTGGAA
>NW_026624073.1:73895-81625 GCF_030028575.1 Malurus melanocephalus | reverse complement strand
TCATCCCACAAAATGAGTGGTCACCTTTTAACCACCCCTACTTTAATACCCTGCAATGTCAAAGAARGGCTGCACTGCTTTAATTCCCACAAATTCCGGCTGGGAAATCACAGAGCCCTCAAGGGAACTGTTGCAATGAGAAATATTCAACGTGTGTGAAGTTTCATAAATTCTCCACCCTCCCAGCTATGCAGATGTCATGAAAATGTCATTTATYGGGAGAAGGTTTTACAGAATTGTGGTGGTTTTTAAATGAAAACAGTGTTTTTGTTTGAAGTGAGTTGGTGCCCTCAGCCCCAGCCTGCCARAGCGCTTTTCAACCAGAACTGGTTAAAATAATGTTGGGAAAAAAAGCAGGAAAATGGGACACTGCCCTCTAATGTCAAAAAATCCGAGCACAAGGGGCTGGAAAAAGCACAGGGAGATGGAGARGGATGAGGATTGGCTCTGGATGAAGAGTTTGGAGTAGAAAAGTGGAGGAATATTTGAAATTTGGGGGTTTCAAAAGCATCAGACGCAGCTGAGCTGCCAGGAAAAGCCAAATCTCAGCCTCAAATTCCATTTATTTTGCAAACCCTCCCCCAGGTGAGCTCTCAGGTGTTTCTTCCCTGCCTTTTAGAGGGATGGACGTTTAGTGGGATTGGATGAGATGATCCACTGTGATYCTTTCTGACCATTCCCATTCTATTMTTCCATTTTCCACAGAAAGGTGGACTCAAAATACAGAATATTTCATGGCATTTGCTAAAACACTCAGATTAAGTAAAATCAACCTGTTGGATCTGTTACCACTTCCAATTGCAACAAATGTGTTGTAAAAACATTAAAAAATACCCCAAAAAAAGGAAAAAAAAATCAATATTTGCATTAATAGCAAAGATCGGTGAACGCAGGGAATGATCCCAGGGTGAGGCCCTGCTCTGGGATTTCGACACCTTCACATTTTTGGGATTTGTTTTCCATTTCTGCCCAGCAGCAGATTCCTGTAGATTTCACATTTGTGGTGTAGATTTCACATTTGTGGTGTRGATTTYACATTTATGGTGYRGATTTCACATTYATGGTGTGGATTTCACMTTYATGGTGTGKWTTTCAYATTTATRGTGTGGATTTCACATTCATGGTGTGGATTTCACATTYATGGTGTGGATTTCACATTYATGGTGTGGATTTCAYATTYATGGTGTGGATTTCAYATTYATGGTGTGGATTTCTCATTTATGGTGTGGATATCACATTTATGGTGTGGCCACCAATTCMCAGCCTGGGACCAGTGCTGGTTATCCATGGAGAAGGGTTTGGGGAATGAACATTAAAAGAGTTCCCAAAACACTCCAGASTGTGATGTTTAATTTTAGGATCACTCAGGCAGCTCACAGGAATATTCACAGGGGAAGGACACCAAGGTGGATGCAAATCCAAACATGATTGAAACATCAATCACTCCTTCACAGGGAAATATTTACTGGAGTTTTGTTTTTTTAACTTAGCCAAGGGATAATGAAATGTGTGTCCTAGTGGGGTTTAGGGACAAATTTTATTCCAAACGTTTGCAATTAATGCAGAAATTGTGTGAAGTATTGAAAAAGGCCAGGAATGAAACAAAACCCCAGAAGGGTTGAATTTAGGCTGGCCAGGACTTTTCTCTRAACAGTTTTCCACTGGAAAATGCCAGCTCATAAAGGAGGAAGGGATCTGTGGAAATCAATCAATCCTGACAGAGTCACAGCGAGGAGCGTTCCCTGCCAGCTGTCACCTCCTGCTCCAGTCTCCTTCAGGAGCAAATCCTTCTTCCCAGCCCTGGAAGCCTCCAGGAGCTCCAGAGCCACTGGAATTTGGTGTCACTTTGTCCTTTCTGCTGAGCTGTGTGCCACATTTCCTGCTCTGAAGGGACACTCGCAGGTGTTTTTTTTTGTTTTTCCCATTTATTGCGTGTTTTTAACCTCAGATTTTCCTGTGCTGAATTCTGCTCTCCTGGACAAGAAAGGAGAAGGAAATCCAAGGTGAAAACTACAGCAAAACCTGGAAAAATGATCTCCCAGTGTCCCAAAGCACCGACTCTGAGACACCAGCACATTCATTGGTGTTTATTCCCGGTTTTTCAGGTGATCCCGGGCGAGCTGAGCGCTCCTGGTGCTGCAAGRAGAGAACAGTGCCAGCCTTGGCTGTTCCCAAAATGCAGGGCAGGCACCCTCAGGGGGTCAGGAGGCTTTCCCAAACCCCATAGAGGCGTTTTCCCTGCACTTGGAATAATTTTGGTGGGATGAGGAGGAGCAGGAGCAGTTGGGATCCGCGGTTATCGCCCTGCTGGAGCTGCTGGAGCTTTTCCTGCCATAAAATAGGAGTTTGCTTATTTTTCCCATCTCAGCTCCAGCCTGGTGCGTTTCCCAGCCCTGCAGGAGGCGTTCCCAGCTGTCCTGGCAGCAGTTTKGGGTAGATCTGTGCAGGTTTGGGGTGCCCAGATGGAGCTGGGGCTGATAACCAGGCTGGATCCTGGCTGGATCACCCGCAGGGTTCAGCTCCTCGCAGGGCTGTGCTTCCATCAGAGGGGTCAGAACGGCTCTCACTGATCCCTCAGCATCCTGAACCTGASATTCCAGGCTGGAAAACTGCAAACATCCCATGGCAAGGCTCAGTGCTGGGAATTTGGGATGGAGGGACTCGGCAGAGGTGATTCCAGCCTGGGTGGTGGAATTTCTGCTCAATGCTGATTAATTGTTATCTCATTTAATAAACACCACCTTTAATAAAGGAGGGATGGAACTTTTTTTTTCTGGCTGGGCCTGAAAAAATTAAATCAGGATTCAGGAAAGGGRTGGGAACGTGCCATGGCTGGATGTGTGGGGAGAGCAGGGAATATTGTTGTTCTCTGTTTTTCCAGGAGCAATTCCTGACCTCTCTCTCCAAACACCAATCCCACCAGAGGACACAAACCCAGATTAAACCTGCCCTGTAAACCTGCCACGTTTTTATTTCATTCTGACATCACTGTTTGAAATCAGAACTAAGTTGTAGAGGAAAGCAAGGAGCTCTGGAACAGCAGAATTCCAGCAGCAGGAACACAGCAAGGCTCCAAAGAGCAAGAAAACACCCCAGAAGATGCTGAAAATCCAGGATTCTGCAGCAGTGATGGAGGAGTTTTATTGCCTGTATGGATTTCCTTCACATTTTAATGAAGGAACCCGAGTAAGGAGGAAGATTCTCCCACTTTAATAACARAAAGAGTGGATTCTCCAGAAAACGAGTGGGATGATTTTTATCTTTTCCTCATGAAGACACTGCCACCAGCTGGTTAATAAATGGCTGTGACCGAGAATGAATTTGTACAGAAAAAAYGACCCTGGGGGGTTTTAAGCTAAACTGGCAGCGGTATTTGAGGTTTGCAGAATAGGAACCAATGGATTATCTGCATGCTCCATTACTTTTTCAAATAGAGCTACAAGATAATAATGCAATTAATGYTTTTTTCCTCCAATATCTTATTAAATACAGGTGCCCAGATCATCAGGCACTTTGATCATCTTCCACCTTCACGAGCTGGTGTGACCATCTCAGATTTTGCTGCATCTCCCACACCTCCGGGTCGGTAGCTGATTATTTTTCAATTAGCAGTGAAATTAATGGAATCAAGGCATTTAAAACACATTAAAATGTTATTTATCTCTGCAGATCCGTGGATTTTTGGTGTTTTGCTCAGTCCCTGCCCCTTGGAGCTGGAACAAACCCCGGCAGCTCTGGGGTCTTGGTGCCGAAACTTTGGGATGGTTCCATCAGCTCCTGATTTTGTTCAAACATCAGCAGAGGCAGCATTGACAAGGGAAATATAAGTTGGATATCAGAAAGAAGTTTTTTATGGAAAAAGTGATAAAACATTGGAATGGTCTGCCCGGGGAGCGATGAGAAGGGGCAGATTCTGTGTCTGTCCCGAAATAATTTTGTTTTGCAAAGCTGATGGGTCCCGGGGGGACTGGGAATGGTCCTTGATGGATCCTTGATGGAAATYGGGGGATTTCGGATCAGATCCTGGGACAGCAGCACCAGTCCTGCCCTATTTACTGTTTCACTCGTGTTTCTCTGCAGATCTCATTAAATGTCCCCTCATTAACTGCAGGCGAATTGGGCACTTCTCACTTCACAAAGAACGCGGTGACCTTCACTCAAACTCAAACAGGCACTTCAGGGGAAGAGTTAGAAAGCTTTTCTTGGGAAAAAAAARWGWRAAMMSCGSKGTGTCAGGCGTGACGAACATCTTTATTTTCTCCCTGGGTGTTTCTGAGGTTTGGCTTCTGATTCAGCACGGGAGCRCCTGCAGGAAAAGCTGCTTTTGCCGATGTTCTCGGCAGATTTCTGCTCGGGATTATTTCAGATTGCAATGTTTCGCCCCGCTGATAAAATGTAAATAAATCCAAGGGCTCCCATTCCCTTTTGATAAAGGAATTAATTAAAAAAAAAAAATAAAAAAAACGAACCAGCCTCTCTTCAAAGGTGTCGGCACACATCGCACAGTTCTGGAGCTTTCTGAAAGTTGCTCATCCAAAAATGAAAACAAAAGTAATGCCCGCTGATGTTTTATCCCGTAATTTAGCAGATTAGCAGCTAAATAGCAGGTTATTAATTGGCTTCTTTCCCCAAGTCCTCCTCGTGGATAGCTGGCCAATTCTGAACGAGAAAACATCTCCACATTTAGAAAAAAAATGACCAGGAGTCAGAGACTGAAATAGTTCACACTTTAAACATCGATACAAAGTTTTGCTCATTATAACAAAAACCGTATAAGAAACTGTAACTAAAAAGAGGTTTTCTTGAGGAAAAGAAGGACTTAGAGAAAACTTGATTATTTCTAATGAGCTTGCGCTAATTGAGAGTTTTTCAGAAGTTAGTTTTTACGGGAAAATCTTTATGTTCCCGTTCAGGGCTGCTGTCCTTGGGCTTTGTCCTGGGATTAGTGCAGATGTTCAGGAATTATCACTTGGAAATGCTTCATTCACGCTCTGCCTTCAAAATCCAACAATGATCCATGTAGAGAAGGTGATCAGCAGGGATGGAGGGATATTTTGGGGAATTGTCACACTGCAGCTCCCCTGGCTGTCAGCAGAAGGGGTTTGAGGAGGGAATCGTGTCCTTGTGTGACCCAGAGCATTCCTGAGCAGGATTTGGGATTTCAGGCACAGAAATCAGATTTCCAGTCTGTTCCCCTTACACCTTCAATGCTTCCCAAACACTTTGCACTAATCCAGATGGAAGGTCACTCACAGAAATATTCTTGAAAAAAAACCCTTCATTTATTTATTTTCCCCTCCATCTCTCCTTGCTGCTGGCCAAAGCAGCACTTTGGAGATGAGGAGGTTGCCTGGCTTGGTGCAAAACTCTCGTGTTTGCTCTGATACCCCTTTAAACCCAACAGTAGAGACCTTGGCTCTGTGCTTGGAGATTCCAACTTTAATTTCCACTTGGTTCCATGGCCATCAGCATTCCGGCTCACCCTAGGCTTCTCTTGCAATGAAATTTGGGATATTTTTCTAATATATTTTATTTGGGATATTTTTCCAATATATTTTCTGCTTTGTTCCCTGTTTTATCCAGCTGTKGGAAGGGGGAATTCTGTGCAGGAAAGCTCATTTTATTCTCCTTTTCTACATCTGAAAATGACCTTGGGAAGCAGAAAATGCCAGTTGAGGGGGCTGGAAGGGGCAGGCTGAGGAAGCAGCGTGGGACAGATGGTGCTGCTGTAAAAACTAAAACTGAGCTGAGAGGTGGCTCAGAAGGCAGAGCTGGTGAGCAAACACAGCTCAGGAGAAAAGCAAATAAATATTTGGGGGTAAACAGGATAATCCCAGAGAAGGTTTTAATTGTTTCTGTTTACACAAGAGGGGAGCAGGAGAGAGGAATCTGGGTTTGAACAGTGCTGTGTCCTCAGCTCTGCAGCAGCTCCGGGATGAAGCTCCAGCACCGACCATTCCATGTCCTTCAGACTTTCCTCTCCATCCCTCAGTGCCCTGCTGGAATTCCTGCCCAGGTTCCCCCAGACCCTCGGGACAGGCAGAGATGGTGATGTCCCTCTTATCTGTGCTGTGCAGTTCTAGGGGAAAATAACCCAAATTGGATTTGGTGTCCCTCACCCTGAGAATTCCTGTGCTGAGGACAGGGGACAGGAGGGAACTGTGTCCTGAGGGTTCCATCAGCACAGCAGGGTGATGAATTTGTCCCAGTGCATTAAAAATGAGAATAAACTGCTCGATTTTCACCTCTGAGCCCCATCTCTGCGTTGAACCACATCCCATGACTGCCAGCTGGCAGCAAATTTGTCCCCTCCAGGCTCTGGCAGGATCACCTGAGGAGCAGGACAGAGCCCAGGACAGCTCCTCCCTTCCATCATTCACCTTCTTCTCTTTTCCCAGCCCTGCCAAGCTGCCTCGGTCACATCTCGAGTGCCAGAAGTGCTTTTGGAAAGTTTTCCAGCTCTCTGCTGGGTTGAAAACAGCTCCTGCAGCACTGGAGGGGCTCTGTGAGCTCACGGGGACAGCCAGCCCTGGGTTCTCCAGTGCTGAAATGGGGAATGGAGGCGCTCCAAGAGCTCATCATGGAATTATGGAATTGTTTGGGATGAAAGGGACCTTCAAGATCAACCTCCCACTGTCCCAGGCTGCTCCCAGCCCCAATGTCCAGCCTGGCCTTGGAACTTCCATCGCTGCTCTGGGCACCCTGTGCCAGGGCTGCCCACCCTACAGGGAGGAATTTCTCCTTTTATCTACCCCAAATCTGCCTTTTTTTTTTATTTAAAACTGTTCCCCCTCTTCCGGCCACTAAAATATTGCATCTTTTCTCTGCTCCAGCCTCTTCCTGCTGAGATGGGGAAGAGAATAACTGAATAAAATCTGCCAGGGGGTGTTAAATCAAAAGCAATCCCAAGAACACTCAGCCTGTAGCTGAGGATGGAGCAGGGAAGCTCCTCCTGGGAATGAACAGAGATGTTCCAAGTGGCCACAGGACACAGCCCTGGTGCTTCCAGCCCCCTGAAACCACCTGAGATGCACAGAAATATGCACAAATTGTGAAATATAATTGCTGGGGTTCTAAAAATGCCSTGGATTSTGGGCTGRGATGGTCCTGTGCTCCCTGGGGAAYTGYAGGAACACCATGGAYGGGTCTCTGCTGCCCTCACTGCCCCATTCCATGAGCTTTCCCCTCACACAGAGCCCACAAAATGATGGAATCAGCAGGTTCTGCTGGCTTGGGTCGAGCATTGTGCAGGTTTTTAATTTTCTTGTTGCTCACACATGAAATAATGGTAATAATCCCTAAAAGCTGTAATTCCCCACGCTGGGAAAACACTCCTTAGCCACCTGCTGAAATGTTCCAAATCCAGCATTTTCCCTAAGAATAAAACCCTCATTGCTCAGCAGGTTTTGCCTAATCAGCTGCTGATTTTTCAATTCTGATATTCCAGCTACTGATTGATTTATTCAAATGCACTTTATTGCAACCTGTTGAAAATTTTATTTCATATTTGTTGAGCCAACCAGAATAGAATGATCACAGACAGAGACAAGAGGAGAAACTGCCCCAAATTCAGGACATTTTCAGGATGTGTGGGGTCTCAGATTTGCTGGTGGTGAGGAAAAATTGAGGCTGGAGAGAAATGATTGGAAAGTGGAGAGAATCTTCCCACAATAACATTTTGAATGGCTTCAAATTCACAGATAGGATGGATATTTGGGAGAAATCCTTCC
>NW_026624073.1:70915-72155 GCF_030028575.1 Malurus melanocephalus | reverse complement strand
CCCGGGATGCTCCGGGATGCCCCGGGATGCCCCGGGATGCTCCGGGATGCCCCGGGATGCTCCGGGATGCCCCGCTCCCCTCCCGTCACCGCGGCCACCAACCGAGCTGTACCGGTGTCCGGGCGGCCCCGGCGCTCCGAGCCTGCCCTCGGGGCTGTGCTGGGCCGGGGGAGGAGCGGGGGTGGCCGGGGCTGTCGCTTTTGTCACCGCTGTCTCCGGCCCCGCCGCCCCGCTCGTACTCGGCGCTGGTCGCCACGTCCATCCAGAGCTCGCCCGGTCGCCGCCGCACTCTCAGCCACATTCACCGCTTCCTGGCCGACAGTTCCCCCTTCTAGCGGCCAGCCAGGGCCGGCTGGCACAATTCCATCCGCCACAACCTCTCCATCAGCGAGGAAAGCGCTGCGGGCCGGGGGCGAGCCGGGTAAGGAGCGGGACCAGGCGGGAGCGCAGCACCGGGCAGCGCCACCGAAACCTTCTGTCCGCAGGCAAAGGCAGCTGCTGGAACCCTAATCCTGACTGCCAGAAGATGTTCCACAACGGGAACTTCAGGAGGAGGAGAAAACGGAGAGCGGAGAGGGCTGAGGGGAGCGGGGACAGCGGCGGAGGGGACAGACGGGTGGCATCGCCACCCCCGCCCGCGGTCACACCGGGGTCAGCGCTGAGCGGGGCTCCCCGGACACCCCGGGCACGGAGAGRGAGATTTGGGTGCTGCGGAAATGTGAGTTTTTATCTAGAACTGGGAACCGCAAGTGCAATGCGATATTGTCGGCTGATATTCTGTGAAGGTGTTTGTAGACAAATTTATTTTTTATTATTTTTTTTTTTATTTGGGGAAAAAAAGCCTTCTACAAGAAAATTTGCACCAATAAAAAAGGGAAATGAAATTTCTGAAATGGCTTTTAAAATTAGGCAGAATCTCCTTGTTCCTATTACTATTTTTCCAGGGTTTTCAAGGAAGACTTTCAAACGATAACCTCTATTTCCTATTCCAAATGGATCCTGTCCAAGGGTACAAACTGACTCTGGGCTGGGAAGATTTTAAAGAAGGGATCGCTCATCCCGTCACAGACACTTCCAGTGCGGGCAGGGGAAAAAATAATAATAAAAAAAAATAAAAAAAAAAAAAAAAAAAAAAATAAAAAAAATAAAAAAATAAGAAAAGAAAAAGGATGTAACCTGATCCAAGCTTGCGTTAGATTTTAGGATAGCAGGAAAGAATCAGCCTGGCTCCTGCCCAGCT
>NW_026624073.1:64239-68870 GCF_030028575.1 Malurus melanocephalus | reverse complement strand
CCCTGCTGGTGGCAGAGCTGCCGGGATTCACGATCGATGGTCTCAATCGAGCTCGGGATCACAGACACCGCTAATGATTTTTATTCCGGGGGTTTCAGAGAATTGAGGATGAATATTGCCCCGACAGCCCCGGGGCGGGTTTGGGTGCGGGGTGAAAGGAGGAGAGCCTGGAATCGGGATGGAATCGTTCACAGGGTCACGGAATGGGTTGGGTGGGATCTTAAAGCCCATCCAGTTCCAGCAGGGACAGTTCCCACCATCCCTGATCACTCCAGCCTGGCCTTGGACAATTCCAGGGATCCAGGGGCAGCCGCAGCTTCTCCGTGCGCCCTAAAAATTCCAACCCCACACCACAGCAGCGCTTTGTGCCGCTCCTCAGCACTGCCGGGGAGCTTTAGGGAAGCACAGGGTGACAGTTGGGGACAGCTCTCTGTGTTTTCACCCCTCCCGTGCCTTCCGGGCCGGGGCTGGAGGAATTTATCCGTGCAGGGATGTTCGGCTGCTCTTTGGGGCGCTCTGCTGTCGCTCCCCTAGGCCCCATCCCATCCCATCCCATCCCATCCCATCCCATCCCATCCCATCCCATCCCATCCCATCCCATCCCATCCCATCCCATCCCCGGCAGCAGCATCTGGGCTGGGAGCGGCTCTCTGTGCCCGGGAAGGGAATTCCTGCCCTGAATTTGAAACAGAACATTGGGAGGGAGAATCCCAAGGCAGCCCGGTCAGTCACCTACACCGTGAACTCCCGTTTAAATGGGATTTTTGCGCGTTGTAGCGCCTTTGATCCGCAGCTCACATCAGAGCAGGTGAGTGCTCGTTATACACTGAATTTTCAGTGTCTGCGGGCACACGAGAGACCTCCAGACTGATTTTTGACAGAGCCACGTTCTTCCTTCCAGCAGGCATCCAGAAGCCGCGTTTATTTTGTTCCCAAATCAGCGCTTTAACGCAGCACGAGCTGCAGGCAATGGGAATCCCGGAGCAGGAATTCCTGCTCCTCCCGCCTTATTCCGCCCCCATTCCTCCACGAAGCTGCTCCGAGCCGTGGGAGGGGTGTGGCCGGGTCCGACAGGGACAGATGAACGCTGAAATTGGGGGAAAATTTTTGCAGCCGAAGAAAAACCGGGAAATGTTTGGAGCGGGGTCAGAGCAGGGGTCGCCGGCTGGGCACCTCCTGGGCACCTCCGAGCAGAGAACAGCCCCGATCCTGCTGACCTGTGCCACTCTCACCTCTCAAAAAAGCCTCTTTTATTTTCATTTGATTCCCCTCTCTGCCCTCAAACCCTTTTAAGCGCGATGGAAAATCCCTCGGCTTCGGTTCCTTCGCGGCATCGCAGCCCCATGAAGTGCCGGCTCCTTTCATCTTCAAACTTCATTTTCCTGACATAAACGGTGAACATTCACCTCTTGTATCTCCTCATCCCCTCTTCAAAACGCTTTTTTATCTCCACGAGCACCTCTTAGATACGGAGTGTGACTGAAAATCACGCTGGGAAGGAAAATGAGGCTTTTTTCCCCTTTTCTTTTTCTTTTTAAAGGATAAAGAAAGGTTTCTCCTGGACACACAGGTGAGGGGCAAAGGAGCAGAAGCTTTGGCACAGGGAACGCGTGCTCTGAGCAAAATTGGGCACGCTGGGTCAGTGCCAAGGTCCTGGCAAGGTGAGAAAGGAGCTCCTCGCTCCTGAAGCTCTGTGTGCACAATAAATCCTCGATAAATCGGGCTGGGGGTGGCCCCGGCCATAAATCATCCCAGCTGAGGGGACCTTGTGCCAGGGAGAGGTGCCAGCCCRGGGCAGGGACAGGACACACCTGCCCGGGTGTGGCTTTGCCCTTCGCTCCTGGCAGCGACCAAAGGTCTGCAAAGACCCACGAGCAGCATTTCTATAAATATTTATAAATTAATAATTGATAGCTRCCGAGTTTCTCTGCTCTCGTCGAGCTCTTGGGTCATTCAGGTTGGAAAATCCATCGAGTCCAACCACTCCCAGCTCTGCCAAGGCCACCAGTGCCCCGTGTCCCCAAGTGCCACATCCTCAGGGTTTTAAATCCCTGCAGGCACGGGGACTCCCCTGTGTTCTGGGGATTTTGGCCACATTGACCATGACCAGGAGCTGCAGGAGATCCCTGAGCACAGAAAGGAGAAATTCAAGCCCCACCACCTCAGGGACCATTTCTCCTCACCCCAAGGGATCCTGGTGTTTGCAGCCTTGCTGTCCCTCAAGATCCCAAATCCCACACAGCTCAAACGATGTCTTTGATCTTCCTGAAGGCAGCTAAAACCAAAAAAAGGCTTCTGTGCCCTCGAAATAATTTGGGATTTGGACAGTGCACACACAGTCTGGTGTGAGCAGAAATTCGCTGCCCACATGAAAAAAATCCCCATCCTTTGCACCCTCTGTCCCTAAAACAGAATCACATCCTTGGGCGCRTTCTCAATGGGTCTCTCCTGCTCCTTTTTCCTGGAATACGTGGCGTGGTCATAGAAATAGATGACGAGGAAGGAGGCGATGTTGAGGGCGATGACGAGCAGCAGGATCCAGTAGGAATATCCGTAGGTGTGCTGGGAGCTCAGGTGTGTCTGCAGAGAGGAGGAGCAGCCGTGGGCCAGTTCCCTGGACAGGCTGCTGCCCTGCACGTTCACAGGGAACAGGATCATGGCCAGGAGGGTGAGCACCCCTGCAAAACAGAAACACACATTTTACAGGAAAAAATCACAGTTCTATTTATGTAGCGACCTACAGTCTAATTTATTCCTTTTCCTAGTGCAGACATTTAAATCCATTTATCTAATTTTATTAATSAGTAAATTATGTGAGCATTGAAAGWGTTTTTGCCCCARCCARTAATATCTGCCTGTTTTTGATGATATAATCTAAAATTATTAGATTCTCACTGATTATTTTTAGATAAATCCATTTAATTCAACCTTTTTTTCACTGAATTTTGTGCTGATGAGTGTCATGTGCTCACCCCTTTGGTGGCTTGTAAAATGCCTGGTTGATATGAGCCCAAATTCACTTTTTGGGCAGTATCACAACTGGATGAAATATTGCAACTGGGTAGAATATCACAAATGGATAAAATAACCCGACTGGGTAAAATATCCTGATTGGATAAAATACAATAACTGGATAAAATATCACAACTGGATGAAATAGCACAACTGGATAAAATATCCTGGCTGAATAAAATATACCAATTGGATAAAACATCACAATTGGATAAAATATCCTGATTGGATAAAATATCGCAATTGGGAAAAAAAAATCACAGCTGGATAGAATATTACAACTGGATAAAATATCACAATTGGATAAAATATCCAAATTGGAAAAAATATCACAACTGGATGAAATATCCTGGCTGAATAACATGTACCAATTGGATAAAATATCCCAATTGCATAAAACACCATAATTGGATAAAATATCACAATTGGATAAGGTATCCCAATTGGATAAAATATCATGATTGGATAAAATATCACAATTGGATAAAATAATTATCATCACAACTGGATGAAATAGCTGAATAAAATATCCCAATTGGCTAAAATATCACGATTAGATAAAATGTCCCAACTGGATAAAATCCCAACTGGACAAAGTCCTGAGCAGGGTTGGCCCTGGAGCTCAGATTTGGAGATCTCGTGTCCTTTCCAATTTGAATTATTTCCCGACTCTGTGATGAGCTGAGGTGTGATGTCTTATTCAATCTGTATTTTCTCCTTGCAGCCTCCCAAACGTACCAGGAGTTCATCTCTTTGACATTTAACCAAATATTGCTTTTACATCTCTGCTTTCCTCGTGCCAACAGAGCTGTAATCCCTGAGCTTTGGTGGAAACAATTCCATCCCACCCCAGTCCAGGCTGAAATATCTTCATTTTTAATTCAGGAGAGCGCTGCAGGAGGATTGGGAACCTCCAGGATGACCTCCCACGTTAAATGATGCGTGATTTCCGTAAAAATCCACCCACAGCAAAATCAGCTTCCAGATCACAGCACTTGTTAGAAGTCACCACAACCCTCAGCCAGCTCCAGAGTTTCTTTTCTCCCCAATCTTTATTTTGGCCAGCCCGAGGTGCTTTCATTTCAGAGCTTGTGGGTTCAGGGCTCAGGAAAAGCCCTCCCGTGTGCTGAGACAGTGATCTGCTTGTCCCAAAGGTGAATAATTTGAATAATTAGGTTTTGGTTCACTTTTCTAACTGCATTTCCCAGCTGTTTCAGCATCTGTGTTAAAAAAGGGGTGATTTTCCCTCCTCCCCTGTACCTGCTGTAATTAAGATTATCTGAACAGTTCCCTTCCCACCCAGGTCAGATTTTGTTCTCAGACCTCCTAATTTCTGGTCCCTGTATGTACTATTAAATAAATATTATTTTCTTGTTCTGTAGCACTATTTTACCAGTGTTTAAGGATGCTTTTCAGGCAGGTACAATTAAAACGCAAACCTTTTTTTTATGCTTAGGGGACCTTCTTTATGCTTAGGAGACTTATTTTCACATGCATTTTTTTTTAAAAGAGAAATAAATCTTGTTGTGGCTCAGTCCTCCTAATTTCTGCTCCCCATATCTCCTATTAAATAAATATTATTTTCTTGCTCTGTACCACTATTTTACTGGTGTTTGAAG
>NW_026624073.1:54647-63521 GCF_030028575.1 Malurus melanocephalus | reverse complement strand
CACACACGGAACGCATTCTGCGTTGTTTCCTTTCCCATCTCCATCCCATAACCCCACGATCCCGCACTCACCACAGGAGGAATTCCAGGTGTAGACCCCAAGGGGTCCCAGGAAGGTCTGGTAGGGGTTGCTGACGGTGTTGGTGCAGGTGAAGCCCGAGCTGAGCAGGGAGCAGAGCAGGGCTAACACCAGCACAGCGATGGTGGCCACGGTCAGCCCGCGGCTCGTGGTGCCACTCAGAGCATCTGCGACTGAAACACAGCGGGGTCAGGGGAACAGGGACAGAACATGACCCCAGTGAGAGCCAGAATGGAAATTTGGGGAGGTTCATGCCAGAAAAAGGGTGGGCAGGCATTGAAACAGAGAGTCACCACCCGTGGAATTGTAAAAGTGCGTGGCTGTGGCACTTGGGGTTGAGTGGTTAAGGCTGGACTCAAATAATTACCTTGGAGAGCTTTTCCAGCCTTAATATTGTGTGGTTTTTTGGTTTTTAGTGCTTAAAGATGGACTCAAATAATTATCTTGGAGAGCTTTTCGAACCTTAATATTGTGTGGTTTTTTGGGGTTCAGTGGTTAAAGCTGGACCCAAATAATTATCTTGGAGAGCTTTTCCAGCCTTAATATTGTGTGGTTTTTTGGGGTTTAGTGCCTAAAGTTGGACTCAAATAATTACCTTGGAGACTTTTTGCGGGTTCAGTGGTTAAGGCTGGACTCAAATAATTATCTTGGAGAGATTTTCCAACCTTACTATTGTGTGGTTTTTTGGGGTTTAGTGCTTAAAACTGGACTCAAATAATTATCTTGGAGAGCTTTTCCAACCTTAATATTGTGTGGTTTTGTGATAACCCAGATTTTTTACTGACCTTAGTCAGCTCTCCCAGCAGCTTTCATAGCCCTGCCCTCACCCATGGCACGTTGGGAATTGCTCCTTAAAAAAAAAGCCCAAACAACCAAAAAATCCCAGGGAGAGTTCAACAGAGCTTCCTGCTTTTCAGGAGATCCCTGGAAAGCAATGATAACAGGAATTAATTCCTGCAATTTTGGAGCACTTGTCACATATTTTAGAAGGATAGAAAGATAAGAGATTCCTCTGCACTGACAGAGTTCTTTGGGTGCTCCTGGCCTCTCTGACTGCCCACGGTTGGATAAATCCTGACATTCCAGGACTTTCCAGGCGTGGCTCTTCCCGAGTCTTGCTCAACTYTTAGGTTTCACTTGGAGCAGTGCAGGCTGTAAACAAACCCTGTGACAGCTCATTTTATTCACAGCTGGCTCCTCCCTGAGACAAACCATTCCCACAGCTCATGGAGGCTTCGAGGGCTTGGGTTAATAAATAACTTTATATTCTGCCGGCCCCACAGTGCCCTGAGCCTGGGCAGGGGCTGCAGGGGTTTATTAGGAACGAGMCCCCCTGGCTGGGCACTCCATTCACAGAAATTCAGAAATGAATTGGCAGAAATTCAATTATTTTGGTTTTCATCTGTACATGGGGGAATTCCTGTAAATAGTGTGGTTTCTGAAAAAAAAGCGGGTTTTTTTGTGTGGGTTTTTTTGTTTGTTGGTTGGGTTTTTTGGTTTGTTTTTTTTTTTAAATGAAGGCTGTTGATGATCTGCTTTGGAATGGCCACTGCTAAAAGCCAACCTGGGCCATTGCTGACAATAATCCCCAAGGTCTGCCTTGGATTACCCTTCTGGGATTGTTCTTCTTCTTCTCCCTCTCCCAAAGGTGACAGTGCCATTTGAAAAACGCACGTGGGGTGCACAGTGGGTTTGAAATCATAGTGGGATTTAAAATGGGGTTCAGAACTCCTCTTGGGGTTGGAGGAGAGGAAGTTCAGCACTTTGCTCTTCCACAACACTGGAAATCCATTAATTCGAGATATCAGCAAAGGAAACACATCTCCTGCCTTGGGAGGACTGGAATGTAAATTATTGTGAATATAAAGATGGAATGTGCGCAGTTCTGGGAAGGGTTTTTCCTGAATGAAGTAAATATGGAATAGAATCATGGAATAGACAGCTCTGGGATGGAAGGGACTTTAAAAATCACCCCATCCCACCCCTGCCATGGCAGGGACACCTCCCACTGTCCCAATGTCCAGTCTGGCCTTGGGCACTCAAAGGGATCCAGGGGCAGCCACAGCTTCTCTGGGCACCCTGTGCCAGGTCTGCCCACCCTACAGGGAGCAATTCCTTCAGCAAATAATCCTTAATTTAAAACATGACCATCATATCTTGTACAGAGCCTAATAATTAATTTAAAATCAAYTCTTCTCATCTTGGATACCTGCCTGAGTGAGTGAGGGAGGGAGGGATGGGGACAAACCCATATTTTGATTATTCACARAGCATCACTTTCCTCTGCAGCTGTGGAAAGAAACTCCCAGCTCCTGATTCTCCCTTTATTCATCCCCGAATAACTGATCTGGGAGAGCTGAGATAACTTTTGGTAAATATTGTCTCAACATTTGAGAAATGATCAGCACAAAACCCCAAATCTGGTGKGGGGAAAACCCCATGCAGAGAACTGAAATCCTTTAGTAGAAATGCTGTGAGTTCATTTCATTAATTGTAATTAAAATCGATCTGATGGCAGCAGCCAGGCCCAGGACTGGGCTGTGGGAGCTGAGTGCAGACAGGAGCAGGGCACAATCCCTGGACTGCTGCCAGCCTGGATCCTCCTCTGCTATCAGCTCTGCAGGGGAGGATCCCACATTTCCCACATTTCCCGAGAAAAATCCACCAGAGCTGCCCACGTGGGGCTCGGGGGGCTAGAACCAAACATAAATTATTTCATTTATTCATTCATTTATCATTGTTTACCCCTGTAAAAATCACTGTCATTATTCTGCTGTGATTAAATTAGGGACTAATTTGTGATTTTGGGGTTGTGTAACGATCCCAGGCCACGCTCCACCTTTGGCTGGGAACTCAAATATCCTCGTGGGGTTTGGTTTGTGCAACACAGCTCTGCCACYGTGGGAACAGGGACAGGTTCAGGAGTAAATGAAGCTGGGGGAAGAAATCAGCTCGAGGTTTGGAGCTGCTGTGCTGGGACATCCTACAACATCCTACCAAAAATGAAAATATTTCCTAAAGAATCTTCAAATCTCAGAATGGTTTGGGTTAGAAGGACCTTAAATCCCATCCAGTGTCACCCCATCCATGGCAGGGACACCTTTCACTGTCCCAGGCTGCTCCCAGCCCCAATGTCCAGCCTGGCCTTGGGCACTGCCAGGATCAGCCACAGCTTCTCTGGGCACCCTGTGCTAGTCCATATATCTAATTTAAACCTATATTCCCTATTTCAAAATTATTTAACGTACTCAAATTTTTGCCAGCTTTCTTTTGAGTGGCTTTTCTCCCTTGCACGTGCGTCCCCAGCATTATTGCTGTGACCTTGATGAGGCAGCAAGGCAGATAAAAAAGTGCAAACCCTCAGAGCTTTCAGCCTTATCCACCTTTGAATGCTGTTTCTTGTGGTTTTTTTTTTCTTTTTCCTTCAGCAGCCATAAAACCTCTCTCTACCAAAACAGTGAAAATTTGGTGGTGGGTGGCAAAATGTTTAAAGTCAGACAATAAATGAACATAAAGAAATCATAAAAAAAAAAATTCTGGGAGGTGAATTAGGTTTGTAAATCCCTTAATAAAGTAGGGAGTGTTGCTTTTCCGCTCCTCACTGAACTTCTGAAAATCAGTTTTACAGAAAGTTCCCATTTTGTGGTTTTTTTCCCCTGTTTTGAGGTGCAGGCCAAGCTYACAGGTGATCAGTTGTTCTTGTTGGGAATGCTGCAGCATTTCTGTGCTTTTGTGGGGGGTCTGATTTTAAACCACTCAAACCCCCAGAGATTTTTGTGCTTATTCTCATTCTCACTTAAAGTACTGCAGGTGAATACACAGAGCCATCCAACAGCAGCTCGAGAAGGTTTGGATGGGATTTTGGGAASGAATTCCTCCCTGTGGGGCTGCTGAAGCCCTGGAATGGGTTTCTCTGGGAGGTTGGGGCTGCCCTGGATCCCTGGAAGTGTCCAGGCCAGGCTGGATGGGGCTTGGAGCAGCCTGGGATGGAAAAGGGTGGGATGGGATGGGATGGATGGGATGGGATGGATGGGATGGGATGGGATGGGATGGGATGGGATGGATGGGATGGGATGGGATGGGATGGGATGGGATGGGATGGGATGGGATGGGATGGGATGGGATGGGATGGGATGGGATGGGATGGGATGGGATGGGATGGGATGGATGGCATAGCATGGCATGACATGGGATCTATGGGATCTATGGGATCTATGGGATCCATGAGAATGGGATGGGATCAATGGGATGGGATCCATGGGATAGGATCTATGGGGCGGGATGGGATTTAAGCTCCCTGTGAACCCAAACCCCTCTGGGATGCTCTGATCCATTGCAGGTGCCCAGTTCAGAGGCTGACAGCTGACCTGAACACTTCCCAGATCTTAATCTGGATCTGGTCAGCTTCTATTGGTGAGAAAAACCCGTGAGGAGAAAAATAATGAATTTCTACCTGTGAGAACATGGYGTCAACAGGAGAAATACAGCAATGAGGCTGTACCCTGAGTTTTTTTGAATGCTTGGGTGTTTATGCTGYAGGTGACCAATGATGATGTCTTGTAGTTAAATAACAGCCAATTAATTTATTTTAGGAGATCAGTAGCCAATGAATGTGGGAAGCCAATGAGAAAACTGCAGACAGCCAGCCCCTCACTAGGACCCTGAGTGTTCTGGATAAGCAACTTYYGTGTGYGACATTTTACWRCRARAAACARAGATTTGTAACKAATTAGATAAAAGTAAAAGAGCTCAGCTGCTCTGAAAGGAGACATTTGGGAAACCAGCTGAGGAGAATTGGTGAGATCTGGGATGAAGAGTCCAGCAAGGAGCTGCTGTGGAAGGGGATGTTTGGATCAGCGAGAGAGMACTGCTGGAGGAGCCATGGAAGATTCCAGAGAGAGAGTAGAGAGGGCTGTGCTCAAGATTTAAAGGGTTGAATCAGGACACCTTCCCCCTTGTCTGTTACACAAATTAACTCGTAACACAAACGATAACACACAAAAGCACAAATGAGACCGATTTTTGTGTGTATGTGTGTCTGTCCCCCCCAGCACTCACCTTGGAAGGTGGTTTGAGACAAGGATGCTGAAAACTGAATCTCATTTATTTAAAAAGAACACAAACTATTGAAATTGCATACTGCTGCCTGTCATTAGCACTGCAAACCATGTATTGCTTGCAAAGCCTTTCTTGATGGTACAAAGATGTTTTAGATTCTTATTTTTCAACACTTCTCCACAACTAGGGCAGTGGAGGAAATGGTCTTAATTTTGCCTGACAGTCTGCTGGGGTTAAAAGTTGATGTACTGAATAGCTTTTAATAGGGTGGATTAAAGTAAGGCAGGAGAACCAGGGGATAAATTGTTGCTTTGAAATGGGTTTTCTGTTGAGTGGGTTAGTTAGTTAGTTAGTTAGTTAGTTAGTTAGTTAGTTAGTTAGTTAGTTAGTTAGTTTTAGTTTTTTAAAATAGCATCTTTCCAAGAACCTCAGGTTCTTCTCTGAGGCTGGAAATGTCTCTTAGCTGACTGCCCTGCTATGAAATCACTCCAGTCTGTGCTCTCACCTGAATTGCAGGATGTAAGTATTTATTTGCTCAGACTTGTGTCTCTTGTAGCAAAGAAKTAATTTGCTTGCATTTGAACTATGGTGTGGCATCTGAATTTTGATTCTCCTTTCTGATACTATTTGTACTATAAGACTAGATAAACACTTTGCAGAACTAACACAAGCAGAGGCTTGCTGTGTTAGGCTGTGTGCAAACATACAAGCAGCCYGAAAAAATCTGAGCACTCACCTTGGAAGGTGGTTTGGGACACYTGCAGCCCTGCATCCACGAACTGCTCGCAGGTTCCTCGGAAGAGGCCGTAGCCGAGGCTGATGGTGACGCTGCCGTTGGGGCGCGAGAAGCGCTCTTGGCTACTGGCCCAGTGCGGGGTGGCCAGCGCCACGCAGATCACCACAAAGGAACCCACACAGCTCCCGAAGGCACAGCCAAACATGCTGCTTTTCTTCCTGGAAGGCATCTTGACAAGGGTTTGCCCGCCGGTTCCAAGGGTTTTGTCGCCGTGATCCTGTTCACTCCGCGTCGCGCTCCCTGTGAGCGCGGAGCCGTCCTGGTGAGCTCCAAGGGAAAGGCAGAGCTCATAAAAATGGAAAATCAATGAACTTTGGYCTGGGAGAAGCTGTTGCCATGGTGACAGCCAAAGCAGCCTGGCAAAGCCGCGGGAATTGTCCAGGGATGATTTAYGGTCGGTGCCAGAGCGGCGCTGCCCTGATCCCAGCTCCGCTCTCATCCCCAGCCCGGGGCTGGTTCCCTGCACGTTCCCTGAGTGTTTCTCACTCCTGGAAGAAGCTAAATTGTTGTTTTTCCCTCTTCAAACCCATAGCTGATCTCCATCTATGTGATGGAAAGAGGTACAAAATGTTCCTTCTCCATTCAACCCCCCAGTGTGCTCAGGAGCTGCCCAAGCAGCCCTTTGGAAAACCTTTAAAATTCTTTAAATTTGGGAAAACACKGGGTTGGGTTGGGTTTTGGTGGGGTAAGGAGGTTCTATCTACTGTCAGTAGGTTATTTTCTAAGAAAGAGCTTTAATTCCCAATAAACTTCCACGGATTTTCACAGAATAATTCCTTCCTTTTTTCATTTTATTAGGGAGAGATAAAATACCTTGAGCAGGGATTCATTTTGGTGAAGCAGTGGATGAGTAAAGGGAGAAATGCTGAAGAAAATCTGGTCTGAACTATAAAGAAAGATGAAAATATTCAATTTTTTAACCCAAGCTGAACTAAACCATGACAGTAGAACATGATTTCAAGTAAAACCTTCATTGTTTAATGAAAAGCCAATTTTCCAGAATTTGAGACAAACCCAGTCCCCATTTTTTTAGGGATGGAACTTGGAATGTCAATTAATAATTTATTGCCAGAGCAGAGTAACAAAGATTCCTTTATCTTCTATTTCTATTAATTATAATGTAATTATCCCACATTTTACTGAATATATAAATATATAATTTTTATTCCTAAATAATCTCAATTCTTCATTAACRCAGTGGAGATCAGTCAGGATTTGATTGAAGCTTTGAGGAATAAAGGGAAGTTCCTCAGCCTGTCTGAAGTAATAAAAAACCTGCCTCGTTTTCTGTCCAGAATCTGGTTAAACTTTAACCACAGAAAYATGGGAAGGCTTTGTTGGGCTGATCCACCTCTCCATGTTCATTAATCCACCAGTTCTGTTCTCCAGAGGCCACAGTCCAAGCCTTTAAAATCCAAGGATATTTTACAACAAACTGAGCTGATATCTGCCCTGCTGCCATCAGCTGTGCCACTTGTCCCCCATGAAATATSTTCAAATAATCTGTATTTAAGAACTGATATTTTTCTTGATAAAAACCTCCGGGGAATTCTKTTCCAGCTCCTTCATTTTGATGAATTGAGCACCCAGCCCTTTGAAAACACTGACTAACAGAGACTCAGAGCATGGGGAATAGCCTCGAGTTCCTTTCCCAGCATCTGACTCAATTATATTTCATTTTTGGTGACTCAGCTCGAATTGTTACGGCTCAAATCCTTGAAACTCTCCCGTGGCTCAGGGAATTGCTCTGTAAACGAGGCCATAATTTGCTTTTTTCTTGCCTGTCACCTTGAGGTTTATCTATTCTCTGCCTGAGCAATGACTCTTTGTCTTGTTTTTCCTCGCAGCTACCTGTAAAAACATCATAAAACTCAGAGTGGAAGCTGCAGTTTGACAGGACACACCTCATCCCTGGAGAGAAAGGAGAAGAGATTGSTTTCCTCTGACTCAGAGAAAATCTTTCCTGATCAGCACCTTATCAGCTTTGCWGCTCCTGACTCAGCCCTGCAGCAATCAGACAGAAAAACCACATTAATTTGTTATGAATTAAMSGGSMRKRGRRRMMRSYKGGRWYCYTWRSYWWSAAAAAAATAACTCATCATTTTAAAAGATTGATTATGTGAGAATTTCCCTTCTGTTTAAGTTTGTTTTGAGCAACCGGGAATGTAAAAATAGGAAAGCAAAGCCTTCAAACTCAAACATTTTGTGCCCATCTGTTTTTTGATGTTGCACACACATTCCTAAGTGTGAAAAACCAATCTCCCATGGGGGTTTGATGCTTTGCCCACAGCTCCAGAAGGATCTGGAGGATCCTGTGGATCTGCAGGATCACCCATGAGCTTGGCCTGCACCTTGGAACAAGGGGAAAAACAGCAAAATGGGAACTTTCTGTAAAATTGACTTTGATTTTCAGGAGTTTGGTGGGGAACGGAAAAGCAACACTCACCACTTTRTTAAGKGATTTGCAAACCTRATTCACCTTCCAGGATTTTTWTTTTTTTTTCARTTTCATGATGTTCATTTACTGTCTGACTTTAAACAATTTGGGAGGAATTCTTCCCTCTGAGGATGCCCAGAGAAGCTGTGGGTGCCCCTGGATCCCTTTGAGTGCCCAAGGCCAGGCTGGACATTGGGAGCAGCCTGGGACAGGGGAGGTGGAATGGGATGGGTTCAATTCTCTTCCATCCCAAAGCAGTCTGGGATTCTGGGATGGGAATGGGCTCAATTCCCTTCCTGCCCAAAGCAGTCTGGGATTCTGGGATGGGAATGGATTCAATTCCCTTCCTACCCAAAGCAATCTGGGATTCCGGGATGGGAATGGATTCATTCCCTTCCACCTAAAGCAGTCTGGGATTCTGGGCTGGGAATGGGATGATCCTGGAGGTTCTCCATGCTCTCAGCTGTGCTCAGCAGCAGCCAGGGCAATTCAAGGTGAAGCCACA
>NW_026624073.1:51033-52571 GCF_030028575.1 Malurus melanocephalus | reverse complement strand
ATTAATTTAACAGCCTAATAGTGCTTTTAATTCCTGCACTAACAGAAAAACGTGGTCATTTTCCCCAAGCTGTATAATAATTCTATTTATTTTATTGCCTGGCTATAAGGAGCCATTTAAATTAATATCCAGTCCCTCACAAATGGTTACCAGTGAGAAAATCTCTGACTTGTATCAATTTGATGTACAAAAATGTTCATTAAAATCCAGCTCCTCCCTGGTGCTGTGCCCACCTGCACTGCCATGGCTGCTCATGGAATTTTTGCTTCCCCCTAAATTGCTGTTTCCTTGTCAACACGAGGCCAGAGGGATGTAATTAGTCCCTGAGGAAATTTCCTGCACAAAACACGAATATTCACAAATGTTTTCATTTTTTTTGTTCTGATTAACACCCCGACATCCTCTGGAGCACCTAAATATTGTGTGCATGGGTATGGGGGGGTTGGAAAATTAAATGGAGAAACTTCAAGGTTGGGAAAGGCTTTTAGGATCGCTTGGATCCCTCCTAGAGGAAGGATTTCTTCTGCTGGGAGATTTTTCTTGCTCTGGGACATCCTTTGGAAAACTTAAATATGGATTGCATGGGCATTGAGGGGTTTGAAAGTAATCCTGAGATTGGTTAAGGTTAGGAAAGCCTTTTAGGATCACTTGGATCTTTCCTGGGGCAGGGATTTCTTCTGTTGGGAGGCTTTTCTTGCTCTGGGATATTTTTTAAAAATTTAAATATAATGTGCATGGGTATGGGGGGTCTGAAAGCAATGCAGAGAATCATTGGGAAAGACTTTTAAAAACATTTAAATCTTTCCTGGAGGAGGGATTTCTCCTGCTGGGAGGCTCATCTTGCTCTGGGATGGATTTTTAAAAAAAAAAAAAAAAAAATTAATGTGAATGGCTTTGGGGGGGTCTGAAATAATGCAGAGAATCATTGAGGTTGGGAAAGATTTCTAGGATCGCTTGGATCCCTTGTAGAGAAGGGATTTCTGCTGGGAGACACTCCTTTTTCTGGGACATCCTCCAGAAAACTTCAACATGGGTGCATTGGTTTGGGGGGCTCTGAAAGCAATGCAGAGAATCATTGGGAAAGACTTTTAAAAACGTTTCAGTCTTTCCTGGAGCAGGGATTTCTCCTGCTGGGAGGCTCTTCTTGCTCTAGGACATCTTTAAGAAAATTTAAATGCGGTGAGCATGAAGGGTTTGAGAGTAAAAGATAGAAACCTTAAGTTTGGGAAAGACTTTCAAGATCACTCGGATCTTTCCTGGAGCAGGGATTTCTTCCGCTGGAAGGCTCTTCTGGCGCCGGGAGAGGTTTGTAGTAGGGACCGGAGCCAAGAGGCAGCAAGATGCGCCTTGAGCCGCCCCGGCTCCTGATTGTCAGTAATCCCCTCCTCCCTGCCCTACTTTCCCACCTGCCGCTTCTATTTCGGGTCTCCGTGTCCCGGTTCGCGGCCCCCGCGCAGCCCCGGAGGGTTCTCGGAGGGGACCCTGGGGACCGCCAGCCCCGGGTGTGTCCCTCCCTCCGCGGGGCAGCGACACATCCA
>NW_026624073.1:44114-48524 GCF_030028575.1 Malurus melanocephalus | reverse complement strand
TGGAGCTGTCTGTGTCTGATCTGGATGGGGTAGAGACTGCTGAGTTGAAAGAAAATACTCTGCTTATTGAGCTTTTTTTTTTATTTATTTTTTTTTGAGATTATTTTTGTCCCCTAAGACGTTATAAGCTCAGGAAAGTAGAAATAAAGAGGCAGAGAATTGAAAGAAAATTATTTTGATATGCAGAAGAAACGTACCTTCTGAGCATGTTGTGTTTTGGGGCTTGTAAATTAATAAATAAATAAACTTCTGATGAAAATTAATGACGTTCAGCTGGAAACCGGGTGTAGTTTGGAAGAGATTTAAATGTGGATAAAATGTGTTTTCCTCATCCTGGAGGGACGTTATCCCCCAGCTGGCTTTGCTGGGAGATAAATGAAACCAGTTAAGCCTTGGAATGGGAAGTTGCAGGTGGTTTGGGGGCATCGGCTTGGTCTTGTTCTTGATGAGGTGGAATTTTGGCTTTGAGAAGAGCCTTAATGAGGGGTAGTGAGGTGTTTTTGGGGCAATCTGTGCCTGCTTTGTGCTTGGAGAAAAGGTCTGGGGATGGAGTGGGACAAATGGAGAGCATCAGGATGGGGTCCCCAAAATGAGAGGACGGAGCTGTTGTGGATGCAAACATCGCCTGTGGGGGATGGAGCAGCGGGAGAAAAGGGAATTCAGCTGAAAACATTWGTTTTCTCAAGTGACAGAACGAGCTGAAATGTGTTGAATGGATTTCGAAATGTGAGAGAAGAAGGGAAAGAAAATAATGTGAGAAACAAAATGGTGTGGGTGGAGTGTTTGATTGCTTCCCTTYGCTCCCAAATAAAGGGATTGCTGTGCTGTGACTGGCACGCTCCGTGTTCCTGAAATTCGGGGAAGATGTTCTCCTGAGCATAGAGAAAAACGGAATTCCTGCTTTGAAAGTGTCCCTGACCCCTTTAGTGAACCCCACCATCCTTCTGTACCTCAGAGCAGCGCCCTGGTGCTGTTTGGGCTGCAGGAGTTTCTCCTCAGCAGGGAAGTGCAGGTGCCAAGTGAGGAATTTCAATGYTTTTGGCTCCTAGCTTGAGTTTGAATCTTGGTTTCTCTCCAGCTTTCCACCTCACATGTTTGTTTCTCTGCCTACCATCAATCTCAGTTGAGGTTTTTCACCTCTGAGTTGAGGGCTGACCTTCTATGGAACAGTTGTCTGAAACCCCTGAATTTTTTTGTCTTACTCATCTTCCCTYCCCCTCCAAGGCTTTCCCAGCTCCYGGGTGGTGTCAGGAATGCRCCGTGTGGGCTGAAATGATGGGAAGTACAAAAGGATGGTTGGGGGTCTCAGCAGGGTCAGGGTCTGTGTGAAACCTTCCTCTGCCAGGCAGGGTCCAGTGGGGCTGGAGCAGAGGGCAGAGCTGTCCCTGACTCACACAGGGCACAGAAAGGGCTCCTCCACCCTCGCAGGTGACAGCAGGGGATGAGGATTTTGGAGTTTGTTGGGTTTGTGGAGCTGTAGGGTTCAGGACCAAAGCCCAGAGCTGCGCTATTAACGGAGCTGGTGTGAGAGTGCTCCAGCAGAGCTCTGTCTGCTGTACTTGCTGACCTTTCTCTCGCTCATTGAAGAGGTTTTSTGAAGAAAATTGAGTGGACAGGGGTTGACAGAGTGCCAAGTGAAACAGAGCTGGAGGAAGGCAGCGCAGTTCTGCCCTGTCACAGATGTCCTTGGTGCTCTCTGAGGAGTCAGAGCCACGTGTTCCAGAAACACCGAGGAGTTTGGCTTGGAAGAGACCTCAAAGCCCATCCAGTGCCACCCCTGCCATGGCAGRGACACCTCCCACTGYCCCAGGCTGCTCCAAACTCTGYCCAGACTGGCCTTGGGCACTGCCAGGAGCAGCCACAGCTTCTCTGGGCAACCTCACAGGGAARGATTCCWTCCCAATATCCCATWGAAATCTTCCCTTTTTCCACTGAAAGCCATTCCYCCWTRTCMTGTCAYTCCMCACCTYTCCAGCTCTYCTGTTTTCAGTCAAGTGCTTTTGTGCTTCTTCACATTTGGTGATGTCACATAAATCTGTTCAAGGTTTTGGAGCAGGTCAGCTGCAGTGGGGAATAAAACAGAGCGAGCGTGGAATGCTGTGGAGGAGGAAAAGCAGGGAGATCACAAGGAATAATGATCATTTGTCGTGCTGCTGGGAGCACACAGAGTCCACCCTGCTCGCTGCAGGAGTGGGAGGTTCTGCAGAAAAATGGTTCAATTATGTWGAGAAACCTGAGGGCTGTGTGGGTCCCTCCTTGGCATGACGCTGTCATTTGATAAATGTGATGCTGTATTTCAGTCTCTGCTTCCAAACTGCTCCTCAGCAGGGATTTATGGCAGGGCTCAGCACCAGGGGGAGATCCCCTGTGTGTCACAGCACTCATGACAATGTTTTGGTAGAAAAAAAAATTGTCTTTACTGAGAAAATTCAAGTGAATTACTCTGTGTGTGGAAATGCCATGAAAACTTCTCAGGAGAAGCGGTTGAAAATGGATGGTTTTGGTAGAAGCTGCTATTCCATCATTATTCCAGGGGAGCTGGCAGGAAGGGACTGTGTTTCCTTTGCAAACAGCGTGGTAGGATCAGCACAATGGGATGGCTTTGGTGAATCAGCCCTGCAGACTCCAACTCTTACTCGCTCTACATCCAGCACCATCGGGGCTGCTGCAGTTTTTCTAGGGATTCTGCAGTTTTTCCAGGGATTCTGCAGTTTTCTGGGGCCCCTTCAGTTTTCTGGGGCCCCTTCAGTTTTCTGGGGCCCCTTCAGTTTTTCCAGGGACTCTGCAGTTTTTCCAGGGATTCTGCAGTTTTTCCAGGGATTCTGCAGTTTCCCAGGGATTCTGCAGTTTTCTGAGGCCCCTTCAGTTTTCCAGGGTCCCTTCAGTTTTTTGGGGACACTGCAGTTTTCCAGAGCCCCTGCAGTTTTCCAGGGATTCTGCAGTTTTCTGGGGATTCTGCAGTTTCCCAGGGATTCTGCAGTTTTTTGGGGCCCCTGCAGTTTTCTAGGGTCCCTTTAGTTTTTTGGGGACACTGCAGTTTTCCGGGGCCCCTTCAGTTTTCCAGGAATTCTGCAGTTTTCCATGGTCCCTTCAGTTTTTTGGAGACACTGCAGTTTTCCAGAGCCCCTGCAGTTTTCCAGGGATGCTGCATCCCTGCAGGTTGGGAGGCTCCTGGGATGCTCCTTGGCTGCTCACAGTGAGCATCTCTCTGCTCCTCGATTTGAGGCATTTCATTATTGATCTCTCWCTGCAATATTAACAGCATCAGAGCCCCTGGGTAACCTGCAGCATCGTGCAGTGCCCTGGCATGGAAAGTGCTGTAAATTGGTTCAATGAATTATTCAGGGGGTTGGAATTGCCCGGTCTTGGTGGAGCGTTTAGGGCTCCCCTGGATGAGGCTCTGGTTTTATGGGATCAGGGAATGCTCCGGGTGTTGCTTGGGCTGGTTTGTGATGTGATGCAGCAGAATTTGGGCTGAATGAGAAGTGGCTGCTCTGTGCAGGATTTCTGCATCCTTTTTAACTCTAATCCTTCCTTTTCACTCTTTGTGGCTTTCATCCTGGTGCTGTCTTAGCCCTGCCTCATCTGTGCTGCACCATCCCAAATGCTCTGAGGGTTAATATTGAAAAAAAACCCTGCCTGTATTTACTCCAAACTTCTTGCTGAAATGTAGATCTCTTTTCTGGTTTGTTGGACAAATATATTTGATAGCTGTGTAAGGCAGAGCTGAAATGAGATCCTGATCAGGGATTAGGAGGAACTCAGCAGCAGTGTTTTGTTGAAGTGTTTGTACAGGATTTATTTTTGAGGCATGTTCAGAATTACTGCAGGTATAATAATKCCAGCACTGATCTCCCTTTGCCTGGCCACATCCTCAGTGTTTCCTGCAGAGGATGCCTCAGCAGTGACATCTCCTGCCCCAAAAATGCCCTTTTCCCTTTGGCTCCTGGTGCTGACTCAGTGCTGAAGTGGCAAAGTGAGAAGCTGCCCACAGAGATCTGTCTGTGCTCAAAGGTGTTTCCTGGCTAAGGGAAGCAATAAATCAGGGGAAAAATACAACTGGGAAGAAATCTGCTGGATGAGTTTGTTGCCTGCAGTGATGGTGGGTTGTCACYGGGAAATTTACAGCTCAGCTGTGGRGTTTTCTRTCACTTTTATCCCCTYTGTAAAAAGGAAAAAAATGCTCAGTCCTGAAAATGTGGCTTATCCCAGATTTGCTTTTTCTAATGTACAGCAATAAATTTTTGTAAGAATGAAAGACCTGAGCAGGTAAAAYTGAAAAACAAAACAGTAAATCAGGCAGAGGTGAGATGAGACAAAAACTGAAAAAATACACGAGCGATAGAAGTGACAATTTTGGGATTTGTGTGTTGGGAAGAGGCAGCTCTGTCCTGCAGGAGGGTGAGGATG
>NW_026624073.1:38461-39934 GCF_030028575.1 Malurus melanocephalus | reverse complement strand
TTTATTCCATTTTTAAGTCCTTCTCGATTTCACCTGGGCACAGCCTGGCCTGGCACACTCAGGATGTGCAGCTGAGCTCTCTGCAGGCAGATTCTTCACTTTTTCCTTTTTTTAGTATCATTGACGGGTGAACTGCCCGAGTTATTTACAAATTTTGTGCTGCTGTAACTCGAGCTGCGATTTGTCCTGAAAAACCTCCAGAATTGCTGCACTGCATCAAACTATTTACCCTTGAAATCTGGCCTGATTGACCAGAATTTTCCCAGGAAGAAACTTGAGCAATTTCCTTGGAAAATCACTGAACCCTCAACACTTTCTCTGTGAGGGATTTTTACATTTCTGTTTGCAGGAGTTAATACTATGCAGGAATATTATAATTTTAATTATAATTTGCRGGAATTAATAATAGACATGAATATTATAGTTATAATCTCCAGGAATTAACAATATGCAGGAATATTATAATAATAATTTTCAGGAATTWATAACATGCAGGAATATTRTAATTATATGTCTCAGGAATYAATARTAYGCAGGAATATTATTATTATAAGTCTCAGGAATTAAGAATATACAAGAATATTATAATTCTAGTTTTTAAGGAATTAATACTAGGCAGGAACATTAGAATTACATCTTTCAGGAATTRATAATATGCAGGAATATTATTATAATTTTCAGAAACTAATAATATGCAGGAATACTATAATTATTGCAATTTTCAGGAATTAATGATATGCAGGAATATTATAATTACAATTTTCAGGAATTAACAATATGTTGGAAATTATAACAATAATTTTCAGGAATTGATAATATGCATGAATATTATAACAATAATTTTCCGGAATCGATAACATGCAGGCTGCTGTTGCTGACCATGTTCTTTCAGGACAGTTTTGCCCTGTACACTTTACTTGGGATGGGATTTTTTTTTGTGTTTTCCCCTTGTTCTGAAGGCGTCACTGGAGCTGTAATCAGAACCAGCTCCGGAGCGTGGGAAAGGAGCAAAAGCAGGAACTGTCCTGCCAAACAGTGCCCAGCTGTCCAAGCTGGGGGAAGGGACAAAGCCATGGTGGGGTGAATTTTCAGCTGGAAATGCAGTCACAGCTGTGGGTTATTATTTTTCAGAAGTGTGGTAAATGCTTTTCAAAATTTTTAATTTTTCCTGGATTTGGAGACATTTGAAACTCTCAAATGCAGTTTGTTCTACGTGGTCTCCTAAAGCTGAGGATAAACCATGTCCTGTTTTGGGTCCATCCAGCAGTGCTTTGGACACTTTTARCCATCCTAAATGATCATGTTATTATTCAAAGATATTTKATTTKCTCTCTCYRATGARGGAAAGGAGTTTGGGAGATTACCCGACACTGAAACTCCTCCAGTTTATGTCCATTTCACACATTTGTGAAATGGAAATTTCTGTACATGGATAGAAATGGATTCTTACCACCAACAGAAATCAGTGAAAGC
>NW_026624073.1:30472-37451 GCF_030028575.1 Malurus melanocephalus | reverse complement strand
GCTGCCCGGAGGAGCCACAAACACCGATTGTTTTGGGGAGCATGCCTGGCTCGGGCACCGAACACTGCAGCCATTCATGGGTGCTGCCTCCAGGGCTCACTGGGACCTTTATCCCCGCCGGGAAACTGGAATTTTCCTGGGGACAGCAGCGACAAAGCCCTGGGGCAAAATGAGCCCGTTGAGCTGTGATTTGTTTTATCCTGTCAAGGGCAAGGCAGGAGCGTAGGGAGGTCCCCTCTTCCCTCAACCAAAGGCAGGTGATGGCAACTTTTTGGGGTCTGGGGCTTGGGGTTGTGTTTGATGGATTTGAAGTTTGTTTTTCTCTTCATCTCATTGGGTCAGGAGGACATGATGCTTTTCTTAAAGATTCCTTGCAGTGTCGGTCTTTGGTTTATAATTTATCTTAAAAATACGGCGTTAATTCTATGTGCGTTGATGGATTCCGTCTGTGGGGTGTAAATGTGGCAAAATATTGGGATTTCGGGGAGAAGAGGAACTTTCTAAGCTGCTTTCAGCACCTCAGATCGATAATTAAGAGAGATGCAGCACATAAATATCCCAGGTAGCACCGCATTTGCAGAATTGACGTTGCAGGGATTAGCTGCTCAGGGATTTGCAGCAGCTGAGCAGAAACCAATAAATTATCAGAGGCATTAAAGAGATTCTCTTAATTTGCAGGGCCAAAAAGAAACAACCCTGGGCAGCCACAGAGGCATTTGCGTAATTTCCAGCTCGGTGTTTAAGAACTCCCATGAGAAGCTCTTAAAACCACCAGGTGTTTTCTGGCTTTTGAAGTCTCCCTGGAAACATCCAAACAATTGCATCACATCCCTGCTCTTTGATCAGAGGTTTTAAACGCTGTAATTCTTGTTTTACTGCAACGGGGGAATGTTTGGCAAGAGGAATTTGGGAAATAGCGGCTCCTTAAAATAGCTTCAAACCCAAGGGATGATAAATAGAGAATTGATTCTGGTTGTATCGGGGTAGTGAATGGTAGCAATTGGTAATTGTTGCAGTAAAATTGATTTTGGGATTGTTGGGGCAGCAGTGTTGGTGTGTTTCTTCAGTCTGGATTTTTTTAAGTTTATTAATTATGGCCAAATTGAAATAATTTGGCAAGATTCGGGCAATGATTCATGGCAATGATTCTGGTATTGCTGGGTCCCAAAAAGGGGATTTCTCTGTATGGAATCCCCATTGCCCATTTTCGTTCTGGATTCCTTGGGGGCTTCAAACCCAAAAATAACTCCAATCCCAGGGTATGATATATAGACAGTCTAAAATTCTGGTTGTATCAGGATCGTGAATGGTGGCAATAGGTAATGGTTGCAGTAAAATTGATTTTGGAATTGTTGGGGCAGCAGTGTTGGTATGTTTTTTTAGTCTGGATTTTTCAAAATTTATTTTAATTACGGCCAAATTGAAATAATTGAGCACGATTCGTGTTCATGGCAGTGATGYSTGGTGTTGCTGGGTCCCAAAAAGGGRATTTCTCTRTATGGAATCCCCATGGCCCATTTTGCTCCTGGATTCCTTGACAGCTCTTAATTTTATTTCATTTTCCCCAGGTCATGCGAGCAGGTATTAAACACATTGATGCTGGCGTGGCTTTCTGTGGGGAGAGCAGAACAGGCACCCCCTGTTAATGATAATTTCTGGAATGCTGAAATCATCTGYGGGCATTGTTTCCAAGCAAACCGAGTGGGGACAATGGAGAAGGATATCATTATGGGGCCTTTGGGATTTTCCTGCTGCATTTTATTTTGAAATACCCCTTAATATGTCTGACCTGATACCCTGAGCGGGATGAGACAATTCCAAGTGGATTGCTGGCATTTTTTATTTTGGGAATGTCTCTGCTGGTGGTGTTTGAGGCTGTCCTGGGTGCCTCTCCAGGAGCTTTTGGCCAGGTCTTCCAAATCTTCCACTTTGATCTGAATGGACGAGGAATCTTCCAAGCCCTGKATCCTAGAGGGACCTGAAATTATATCCAAACATCCAAATCCAAATTATTCCTCCTTTTACCCTGCAGTAATATCAGCAAATTCCTTCTGCAGGTGCCATCAGAGCTTTGTTTTAAATGCAGTTTGGTGTTAACCCCGGGGCGGGCAGGGAAGGGAAGGGAAGGGAAGGGAAGGGAAGGGAAGGAAAGCGCTGGGGTTTCTCTCCAGCCTGGTTTAATTGAGCTACTCTGGGGTATTTTCTGAGGTTGTTTTGAGGGAGAAGGAGCAGTTTTCCCGCTGTGAGTGCTGAGCAGCTGTTCCTGTGTGCGTTTGGGCTGTGCCTGGGCCTYGTTCCTCCTCATTTTCATCTCCTCTCTTTGGGGGACACCTCCTGCCCGCTGAAGGCCTCAATAACATTTTCCTTGGGAGCATTTAAAAGGAAAAATCTGCTGGTTTTCATTTTCCCCTCCTGACATTTCTGCACAAACGAGTTTTGCGTTCCTGCCGAGGCGACCTCAGCTGCCCCGGGCCCACGAGGACCAACCGAGGCTGTACAGCCCCGCTTCAGCAAGGCCTGCGCTGGTTTTGGGATGAAATATTTACTCTGYTGTGGAATAATTCATGGTTTTGGGGATGTAGCAGTTGTGTGTGAGGATTTGGAGCTGCTGGAGCAAATCTAGAGGGATCCAGAGGGATGGAGCCGGGCTGGGAGAGCTGGAGGGGTTCATCTGGGCAGGAAAAGGGACAGGGAGAGCTCAGAGCCCCTTTTTGGGGCCTGAAGGGGCTCCAGGAGAGCTGGAAAGGGACTGGGGACAAGGAATGGAGGGACAGGACACAGAATGGCTTTAAGCTGAAAATGGGGAGGTTTAGATGGGATATTGGGAAGGAATTGTTCTCTGGGAGGATGAGGAGCTGTGGCCCAGGGTGCCCAGAGAAGCTGTGGCTGCCCAAAATCCTCCAAGGCCTTCCCAGGCTGATGGATCCCCAGCTCTGGGGTGTTTGTAGCAGAATCCATCGGTGTGGGCACATCTGAGTGCCAGCTTTTGAGGGAAGAGTTCATCTGAGAGACAGGCTCTGTTATCGGAGCCTTTTGGAGACAACTGAGTCACAGAAGGTGCCTTCTCCATGGAAAAACAGAGCCTGGGCTAAAAGCTGGGCATAACTCTGTGCTCTTTAAGGACTGAGAGCAGCAGGAGAGGCCCAGGCAGGGTCCGGAATGCCTCCTGCCTTTAAACCCCTGTCATTTGGGGTTTCTCCATGTGCAAATGGGTGCAAGGCACACCTGGCAGCATGGAGGTGACAGAAATCGCTGTCCTGCTCGTCACCCTCAACCCTAAGCAGCCCCTGGAGCTCTCTGAAGATTCATCCATGGCCGTTGTGTTTCATCTTGGAGCTGTACAACTCCTTCCTCACCGTCACTGCAAAACCATGAGGATCTTTCTTTTTGGAAGTTCTGTCTGTTTTGTTTTCCCTCCCACGGGCGGTTTCTGGATTTTTGCCTGTTTATCCAGCTTTGAACGGGAACATCAGAGCCCTCCCAGAGCCAGCACAACAAAGACCCCTGGAGGAAGAGAGTTCACTGATCCTTTTTGGATCCTTGTTCTGGAAAAGAGCTGAAATCAGCAAAAACTGACCCAAGTTTGCGTTTTCATCTCCCACATTGACAAATCCGGGTTCTGGCTTCTGCAGGAAGGTCTTTGGAGAGCAGCATCCAAGCAAATAGGGCAAACCCCTGTAGGACATGTCCAAAATCTTCAAATGAAGGAAATTTTGTGTCAATGTGCTGGCGAAATGCTCCCTGAGGGCCGTAACTTTCATTTATCCACTCAACATTATAAAAAAAAACCAAACTTGGAACCAATTTCTACTCCTTGAAGCATTCCTGTGAGTCTCTGGAGGATGCTGTCCTCCTTCCCCTGTGATTCTCCAACTCCAGCCGGCCCAAAATGGGGAGTTAGAAAGCAGAGAAATCCTTTATTCCCATCCTGTTAATCCTAAAAAACAAAGGAAGAAAGGAAGAAAAGGTTCTGGGTGAACCTGGCAGCACAGCTATGGAGGGAGGGGACAGGAGAGGAAGGCTGGAAAACAAAAATCCCTTTGATCTGGGAGGATGTTTGTATTGTTTTTGGGCTGTTTGTATTGTTTTTGGGCTGCACATTGTTGTGGGGCCGTTTGTGTCAGTTTTGGGGCCGTTTGTGTCGGTTTTGGGGCCATTTGTATTCCTGCCTTGTTTTTTCCAATGCTGGGAGCTGTGCCTGCTTGGTGTGTTGCCCTGTGCCTATGGGATGTTTTAGGGGTCTGTGGGGTGGTTATGAGGCATTTTAGGGGGCTTTGGGGTGTTTTAGGGGTCTGTGGGGTGGCTATGAGGCATTTTAGGGGGCTTTGGGGTGTTTTAGGGGTCTGTGGGGTGGCTATGAGGCATTTTAGGGGGCTTTGGGGTGTTTTAGGGGTCTATGGGGCATTTGTGGTGGCTTTAAGGTGGCCCTGGGGTGTTTCAGATTTGGTGACTATGGGGTATTTTAGATGGCTCTTGGGTGTTTTAGATGGCTGTGGGGTATTTTAGATGATTTTTGTGTGCCTATGGTACGTTTTAGGTGGTTATGGGGTGTTTTAGGTGGCTATGAGGTGTTTTTGGTGGCTTTACGGTGGCCCCGGGGTGTTTCAGATGGTTATTTGGGGTATTTTAGACTACTCTTTGGTGTTTTAGATGGCTGTGGGGCGACTGGGGTATTTTAAATGGCTTTTGTGTGGCTGTGGCATGTTTTAATGATTATAGGGTGTTTTAGGTGTCTGTTGGATATTTTAGGTGGCTGTTGGATGGCTCTGGGGTGCTTTAGATGGCTTTTGGGTGGCTGTGGGGCGATTTAGATGGTTATGGGGTGGATATTGAGTGTTCTAGGTGCCTCTAGGATTGTTTAGATGGCTATGGGGTGGCTGTGGAGTGGCTTAGAGGATTATGAGGTGATTTAGATGGTTATGGGAAGGTAGTTTAGATGGCTGTGGGGGGGCTCATATGGTTATGGGATGGCTCAGATGGTTATGGGATGGCTGTAGGGTGGCTCGGATGGCTGTAGGGTGGCTCAGATGGCCATGGGGTGGCTCAGATGGCTGTAGGGTGGCTCGGATGGTTATGGGATGGTTGTGGGGTAGCTCAGATGGCTGTAGGGTGGCTCGGATGGCTGCATTGCAGGTGGTGGCCGTGTCTGTAGGTCCCCCATGAGGACAAGAGTAAAGGACTAAAGCAGGAAGGACAAAATCCCCGTTACTGCAGAGTCCATGACCCCATGAGCAGAGCCCTGCCCTGGGGGCACCGGGGTTGCACTGGAGCGGGGCCAGACCCCAAATTCTGATGGGAATCTGTTCCTTTCGCTGGATATCCTGTTTTGGGGCAGGGAGCTTTGTTTGGATAAATCCAGAGCTCTCCGCATTCTCTCCGAGTGCCRATCCCACCAAACCCCAAAGTTCTCCCCATCCATTTCAAGTTATTCCCAAAATTTCACGGCACAGATTGCTGCAGAGCTGAGTCATCGACTTTCCCCCGTTAATTTATTAAAAAACCGCTTTGAGCTCCTCGTTAACAAAGACATCTCAGCTGCTGGAAGGAACCAAATCCATCCTGTGTGCTCATCTCCTGAGCAATCCTCTCCAGAATTCCCCCTCGGATCCAGCAGCGGGTGCGGAGCTCCCGGAGCAGAACCCGAAAATGTTAAATGTTTGCTGCAAACACACGTCCCTCGTTGAGCGGTGTTTACATCAAACACGCTGACACCGCTTGGGGAGATGGAGTGGGCTGCTCTCTCAGCTGCTGAAATTTGCACACGAGATGGAAGATGTTTTGATTAAAAGAGGGGTTAGCTGAATATTTTTTTTTCCCATTTATTCCCGTGTGTCAAAATCAAAGCAGTTTCTCCAGGCGTTTTGCCCATTTCTGTTTTGTTTCTTTTTTCTGTTCTCTTGTTTGGTTGTTTGGATTCTTTCCCTCAAGGCTGGGATTTTTATGTATTTTTGGTTTTTTTTCCTCTTAGTGAAGCAATTCAGTCATTTAAGGAGATAAATCCATATTAAAATGCCTCGTAGACAGAAATAAACACCACTGCTGGGTTTAACTTCTTGTTTATTTTTGGGAGCATTTGCAAATTCCTTCAGGAATTTCTGGGATAGGCGGTGGTGAGCTGGGCACTGGGAGATTTTCCCAGGAACGTCCTCCTGCTGCAGGGAAGGATCACAGCAATAATGTTATTTTTGTTCTGCACATTCTCCTTCCTCGTGGCTCCTCTCATCCCAAGCCCTCTCTGTGATAACGTTTCCCTCCGCGGTTCCTCAGTTGATTTTTTTTGAGCTGCATTTCAAAAGGCTCCTGTCAGRGAGGAGAGCTCCACTTCTTAAAAGCCTGAAATGGAATCTCAGCTCTGCTCTGCCCCTGCACTGAGAGCAACCGCTGCCTTTGTCATCCCTTGATTTTTTTATTTTCTCCGTGAGGGTGCGAGCGCCTCTGGCCACTGAGAAACTGGAGCAAAAAGCTTTTTTTTAGCAACTGGAGCAGAATTTTCATAATAATAAACCCGATCTCGTGCAGTTTCTGAGCCTCCTTCGGGGAGAAGGCAGGGAAGGAAGCAGGAATGAGGGAGGGTTATCAGCRATGTAACTTCAAGGATCCTCATTCCAAAAACCCTCTGCGGATTTACTACCGCTGCCTGGATTAGAAGCTCCTTTAATTTGCTTTTAATTAAAATGATTTTCATTTATTCCRTGCCTTCTTCAGCGGTCCCAGGGCGCCTGGCAAACTTGTGATGCTGTGTATGAAGTCCAAAATGCATATTGGTGCACTRCTGAGATTTCACAGGGAAGTTGAGGATAAAGGAGAGTTTTACCCTCTCTTTTTTTTTTAGGTTCAGAGCCTCAGATCCCAATGACAGAGCAGCTTTTCAGGCACTGTGGTTGCACACRTTTGCTCTCAATGAGTTGTAGTCCAAAGTGTAAACACTGACCTGCCATAAATAGCTTATCTGGATGCTATATTTAACTAACCAGGGCTT
>NW_026624073.1:26528-29452 GCF_030028575.1 Malurus melanocephalus | reverse complement strand
AAAAAATACTCCCAAAAAAGAAAATCTGACACTTCTGCCTATTTGCAGTGTCCGAAATGTCACTGTCAAAGTTCGGGGGAGCAAAAAGCCCTTGTTGAGGATGTCACAGCAGAATTGTGAGCAGCAGGGTTTCTCATAATGTCCTTTTGTTCCCTCTGTGAATGCGGCAGTGTTTGCTCCTGCGGRGGAGCTGCTCGTGGGGAGTTCACAGAGATTGCTCTGATCCTCGGAGGAGGGCACAGGGCTGTGCTCAGCCCTTCCAGAACATGGGATTTGGGGTATTTTTGGGGCTTTAACTTCTGAAATATGACAATCTTTCCATGGCCAGGGACACTTTGTGATATCCCAGGTTGCTCCAAGCCCTGTCCAACCTGGCCTTGGATGTTCCAGGGATGGGGCAGCACCTGAGTGTTTCATTTTGAGGTTTGTGGGTTTGTTTGTTTTCCTTCCATCCTGATTTCCCAAGCCTGTTGCCCATCTCTGGCTTTGCAATCAAACCTATAAAATCTCAGTGGGATTTTCTGCTAAAACTGATTGATAATGGTGCCTGGACTGGTGAAGGCTGATGTTTAAGAAAGGCTGTGTCCTGGGTCAGGTATTGCTCCTCCTCCCTGCTGTGTCCTCTCCTGGAACAGATTCCCAATGGTTGGATCTTTTTTTCAGGTCTGGAGTCGATTTTTTCCCAGTGAGAAGCTGCTTGCAACCTTTGTCCTGAGAATCCATGGATTTCTGTTTGGTGGAAACCAGTTAGGCTGTAGAAAATTGTGTATTCAAAGGACATATAACACTTAGAAAGTAAAGCTGGACAGGCCTTTCATGCTTTTTTCTTTCTTATTTTTAAAGAACTCTTAACACTGAGTAAGAATTTAAAAACTGGTTATAACCATCTTATGGAAGCACCACTCTTTTCTGTTGCTCTGTAAATAATAATGAACGGCTGATTTGGGGTTGTGTTCATCTGAAACCAAGGAACGTGCTGCTCAGGGTGATTTTTGTGGAATTTTCAGCTGTTGGGATGATGGAGTTGGTGGCAGCCATCCCCACMCAGCTTCATTAGGAGCCAGTTTACCCTTTGTGGTGCAAAGCCCCAGCAGTCGGTGTTTGAGGTGACTTTTAAGCCATCTGAGCTGCATCTCTCTGTTCTGTCATTCCATCCCAGCRCAGATGTTGGGAAAGGACTGAGTTCTGTGGAAATCCAGTACAAATTGTTCTTCTCTTGGAAATGAGGATTTTGTCATTGTGTTTTGGCTCTGGGGAGGTTGGATGAATTGGGCTGAAATAGAGGAATCCCAGAAACACCAGGGTTGGAAAGGACCTTCAAGATCTTCCAGTCCAACACCTCAACTGAACCATGGCACATCCAATCTTTGTTTAACACACCCAGGGATGGTGACTCCAGCCCATTCCAGTGCTTTATCACTTTCTGGAAAAAAAACTTTTACCTGATATCCAACCTATATTTCCCTTGGTGTAGCTCAAGGCTGTGTCCTCTCATTCTGCCAGCTGCTGCCTGGAGAAAGAGACCGACCCCTACCTGTCCACACCCATTTTTCAGGCAGTTGTAGAGGGTGATAAGGTCACCATTGAGTTTCCTTTTCTCCAGGCTGAACAACCCCAGCTGTTCCTCACGGAGCTGGTGTTCCAAACGCTTCACCAGCCTCATTTCCCTCCTCCTCAAACACCCCAATGTGAGCTGAGTGGGACCCCAAAGGTTGTGTGAGAACCACCTCTCCATCCCTTTCGTGATGCTCCCACTCTGTGGTATCCGAGTGAATCGGGATCTCKGGGAAAATGGGATTTGCACTGCATGGCTGCCCGTGGGATGGTGTCAGCCTCGGCTGGAATGTCACACAAATGCCACTGCTGAGTCAGACCCTGCTGTCCCCTGCAGCTTCAGGGTCTGTGAATGATCCAGGCTCAATAACACCGCCAGGCCTCCCCAAACCCCTGATTCCCAGAGCTCTGCCATGTTTGGGAGGTGACAGGGAGCTCCATGGAGGGGACACTCCCAGGATAACCCAGGAAGGGTTTGGCCAGCTCAGCTCTGGAGCATTTTCCCCTCCTGGTGCCCTCAGGAGCTCCTCTCTGCAGTGACTTTCTAAAGCTGGAGATGCTGCCAGTGCCTCGGTGTTGTCATTTCATTAGTGCATGACAGGAAGTTCCTTAACGAGCGCGGAGCAAAAGTCATTTTCATAATTACTGTTCTAAATTTTCATAACACTGTTCTGAAAGGCACTCCTGAAATACTGATGAGTTTGCTAGGCAGTTCCTGGAAAACCTAAAATCAAGCCCAGCATTTCACTGAAGATTGGCCCAAGCAGTGTCCAGAGCTCGCTGCCAAGCTCAGCTTTGCTGGGATCAGTTTTAAAATCCCTTGGGATGCTTCTTGCAGGACATGCAGCCTTTTTTGGTAGATAGAATTAATTAATTAAATAATTATGAATTCATTAAGTCATTCATTTCTGGTGGAAAAGGCAGCTCAAAAAACATTTAGGGGTAGAAATAAACTGGATTCAAGCATTTATTTACTTACTTTATATTTTATGGGGAATATATATTTTATATATATCTTATATATATTATATATAATATATGTATATTATTTCAAATATATTTTATATTTTCATGCCTCTTTGGGACAGAATCCCCTCCTAGTGGGGATCATCCCAGATGAGTTGTTTGCATTCCCTCTGCAGTGAGGTGTGCTGGCATTTGTGAGTTTATCTCCCTCGAGCGCTTGAGGCAAACGGTCAAAACATCAGCGACTGCTGAATAACTGAGCCTTGGAAAGCTTTTTATATTCATCCAGCAGCGATTTCTGTTGGGCTTTTTTTTTAAAGATTCCGTGTTGGTTAACAGCTCTGATTTTGTATTCTGAGTGCATCCAAACATCCTCACAAACATCCTTAGGACATCAAAACCGC
>NW_026624073.1:24607-25553 GCF_030028575.1 Malurus melanocephalus | reverse complement strand
AGCAGGGAGCAAACTCCTCAGCCAGATGTGCCCAGCAGCTGCTCCTGTTTCATCCCAGGGAAGGGATTTGCACATCATTTCCAGTGGGTGCTGCTGAGCCCGGGGTCCCTGGGCAGGAGGGGACAGAGAGGACAGAGGGGACAGAGAGGATGGAGGTGACAGAGGGGACAGAGAGGATGGAGGTGACAGGGTGCAGGCTCAGCAGGGTGGCAGATGGCTCTGGTTCAGGAACAGTCATGCTGGAGGGCCGGAATGATCTCCAGAGAAACATCCAGAAGCTTCCTGGGGCCGGCCAGAGCCAATTCAAGGGCGTGGGGATGTGAAGTGTGACCTGGAGGAGAAGGGTGGGCGCTGAGCTGGGGGGGAACAGCACGGAGAAGAGTGAGCTCAGTTCTGTCCCAAAGTGTAGGACAAAAATCTGGTTTGGTGAGGGTAAATCATGGCTGGTTGGATGGGGAGGAGAAAATTCCCTGTGAGGGTGGTGGGAGGAGGCTGGGGGCTGCAGCACTCTCTCCTCAGAACCCCCAGCACCCATCCCTCGGGCTGGAGCTCAGCCCAGGGTGATCCCAAAGCCTCAGTTGTTCCCTCTCATATAGCACATCTGTCCACCTGAAATCCTCTGAAGGAGGCTCTGTGTGAATGATTTGCTGCTGCTGWTTGGGAATTAAGGGCAAAAAGTGCMAAAAAATGATCCTTGGAATGTCTCAGGAAAGGGAATTCACATTTGTGTGCAGCTCCTGCTGCACTTGGGCACGTACAGCGTTAGTTTAAAATGCTGGAGGTCCTGACACTCCTTGCCATCAATCTGCTTAATTTGTGCATTATTTTTAATAATTCTYATTAGTCCAAGCAAATATTTGGCATTTCTGTTTCGAGTCTGCGTTGACAGAACAGTCACAGCAGGGTTGGTGCTGTTCTGGGGGAGTTCATTGCCTTGAAACATCCG
>NW_026624073.1:16447-23942 GCF_030028575.1 Malurus melanocephalus | reverse complement strand
ATCCTCATTTTCCTCATTTTCCTCATTTTTCTCATTTTCCTCTAATGTTGGGAATAGATTGACTCAGAGCTCACAAAATCAGAGTTCCCAGAACATGGGTTGGCAGCTGCCAGGACGATTTCAGTTCAGCTCTTCCTTCTAATGAGGCTTTGAGGTCAARAATCTTCCTGACACATCCCATTTTTCCAATTTTCCCCYRTTTTTCCCCAATTAATTGATGAGGCTTTGAGGTCAGGAGTCTTCCTGAGGTATTTATCTGCCATTTTCCCAATTTTTTCCCATTTTTCCCCAATTAGCTTATGAGGCTTGGAGGTCAAGAGTCTTTCTGAGACATTCATCTGCCATTTTTCCAGTTTTTCCCATTTTTTCCCCAATTAGCTCATGAAATGTCATGTTCCTGAGACATTTTATCTGCCATTTTCCCAATTTTTTCCCATTTTTCCCCAATTAGCTCATGAGGTTTTGAGGTCAGGAATCTTTCTGAGACATTTTATCTGCAATTTTCCCTTTTTTTTCCATTTTTCCCCAATTAACTCATAAGGCTTTGAGGTCAGGAGTCTTCCTGAGATATTTGTCTGCCATTTTCCCATTTTTTTCCCATTTTTCCCCAATTAACTCATAAGGCTTTGAGGTTAGGAGTCTTCCTGAGATATTTATCTGCCATTTTTCCAGTTTTTCCCAATTTTCCCCCATTACCCATGGCCTGAGGAAAGGCCCTGTGGTTGTCAGACCCGCTGAGCTCATGGGTGAGCTCTCACCTCCCCTCTCCACTCCACCCTGCTCAAAATACCTTCCTGTGGCTTCCCAGGATGGAATTCCTTCACTTTGGTGCATCTRAGAGGTTTGAAATGATCAAATGTGTGATCTTGGTCCTTACAAATCCCYGCAAATAGTTCTCCAGAGCCTGAAAATGCAATATAATTAGAATTATTCTAGCTGGGTCATAAAAACCTGGTTGTTTTTCCCCAGGGGGACCTGCTAGCTCAGCTTTGTGCATCTTTTCCAAACATAAAATTTCTGTTCTTGGTGTTTGTCTCTGCACATGAAGGTGTGGAGAGGGATTTGGGATGGAATCTCCAGCTCCAGGGAAGCTCTTGGAGAGGGGGGRAGGAGCTGAGCCTCAGTTTCCCAGGCTGGGAAAGGTGGGAAGAGGGAAAATTGCAGAAAAAAAAAAATTCTGTGCCTTCCCCTTCCATCCTTCGAGTCTGTGCAAGCAGGGTGTGATGGGACTGAGGGCTGCCCGTGGAATATTTGATTTAACTGCACCCCGAGGAGATTTTCCCTGGTATTTCCTGGGATACAAATCCGTGGCCAGGTGAATAAAAGAGGGGATTTCACTTTGTGGCAGCTCCAGGCAGTCATGGATCAGCCTGAGCGTTTATTTTCCAGTCACAGGAGGGAAATTTTGATTTTATAACACAGCCAGAGCCTCCCAGGTTATTCCATTGAATCTGTGAGATGAGCATTTATCACATGTTTGAAGCCACAAGCAAAATATTCAGCAATCAGGTTTTCCATCCTCAGGGTGGGACTGCACAATCTGCATTTATTCTATAAAAAGCTCCCTCTTTTTGGCTGATAAATCCTCCAGGACGAGTCTGACGGGCAGCAGAATTCACCTGGTCTGAAAAAATGGGTCCTGTGGGGCAGCAGCACGTGGGCATCTCTGCATCCATGGGAAAGGAGGTAAATAAAAGGAAAATAAAAATAATTGTAGGTCTTGCTCAGCTTGTTAGATTGAAGGACTGAAAATTAATCAAAATTACCTTTATAAGCTGTCCGTTGATTGATTGGGAATAAGCTCTTCAGGAATAAATAATAAAATTAAATAARTTTAAAATTTTAATTTAAAATTAAATTTAAAWTAAATAAATAGAATAAATGAAAATATTAGGGAAGGATTTGCTGTAGAACAGCAAAATATTAATAATTTGGGAGAAATACAGTTTGGGGGATCTCCTTCCTTAGTCTCCCGGGCCTGTATTTTTTTTACTCTAAACTGTAGCTGTGTGCGACTTGTCTCTGTGAAACTGGAACTGTGATTTGGGCTCAAAAATATGGGGATTATTTGTACTGTGAGTGATTGGGAAAGGGAATTCCCATTTGTGTGCAGCTCCTGCTGCACTTGGGCACCTACAGGGTTCAGAATGCTGGAGGTCCTGACACTCCTTGCCATCAATCTGCTTAATCTGTGCATTATTTTTAATAATTCTCATTAGTCCCAGCAAATGTTTGGCATTTCTGTTTGAGAAATTTCTGCTTGAGAAATCCCTGAGATCCCTCGAGTGGGATCTTTTCCAAAAGCTGGAAAGAGCCCTGAAATACTCCCTCCTTTGAAAGTTTCCTTGTTTTGGAACAATTTGTTTGTTATGGTGGGGGAAACAACTCAAAACATGAGCTGGAAATGCGAAACAAACAGGAGTGAAAATATTGAGGGGTTGTGTGTTTATAAATGATGGAAAAGCAAAACAAACAGGAGTGAAAACATTGGGGGGTTGTGTGTTTATAAATGATGGAAATGCAAGACAAACAGGAGTGGAAATATTGGGGGTTGTTTTTTTTATAAATGATGGAAATGCAAAACAAACAGGAGTGAAAATATTGGGGGTTGTGTGTTTATAAATGATGGAAATGCAAAACAAACAGGAGTGAAAATATTGGGGGTTGTGTGTTTATAAATGATCCTGCTGGAGATTCTGGTGATGCTCTTTGAAACCTGGTTCATCTCAGAGGGTTATTCAGAGGAAGTAGGGCTGACTGCTTCAGTTTCATATCATCTGAGGCTGAAAGAGTAATTTCAGGAATTTCAGGATCTTTCTGTGAGGTTTGGGTTGGAAGGGACCTTAGAGATCACCCAGTGCCACCCCTGCCATGGGCAGGGACACCTTCTGCTGTCCCAGGGTACTCCAGCCTGGCCGTGGAGGAGCCCTGCAGCTTCTCTGGGCACCTCCCCACCCTCCCAGGGAAGGATTTATGACCTTTGCAACATTCCCTGACCCCCTCAGCAGGGTTTGGCTGTGCTGCTCTGGGGCTCGGGGACAGCTTGGTGGCATCCCTGGGCAGGGCACGGGGCCATTCCCGGGATCCCCTCGGATGCTACTCCTGTTCTGGGATGAAATGTGCTCCTCACCCATCACCCCCTCCTCCCCCAAACCCACCCCGCTGTGCCCTCAGTGTGGGGTGAGAATCAGTGACCCAAACACCACGGGGTGGCCACCAGATGGGTGTGTCTGGGCCACCTCCCCAGCCCTGTGGCTGCCACCAGATGTCCCAAACAGTGCAGAGCCGGGCCAGCTCCGTGTGTGCCATCAGTGAGCACTGGGCAAGAGAAATTTGATTAAATGAAAAACAAAATTAAATTTTTGTTTAATTAAAAACAAAAAGCAGAAATGCACCCTCTCAGCAAACAGCTGGTTTTACTGCAGGAGGAGCTTTCCAGGGGCAGGATTTCCGTGGATGCTGCTGGAAGGAGCCAGGGCAGGGCACRGGGCTGCCAGGCTGCTCCAGGCTCGGGGCTCTCCCTTCCCATTTTATTTGGGAAAATCAACCCTGCACATCTGGGACTCTGTGTCCTGCCCAAACGCTGCGTTCCTGTTTTATTTTTAAGCTGCTTCTTATTTCCAAACTAGGAATAGAATTCTGTTTGATCTCAGGTCCAGGATGCAGCACGGTCCAAAGAATTATTCCCATGGTAACGAGCCACACTTCACCAAGGGGTATTTTCCACCCAAAAATATTTTTTGGATGGAGTTTAGGCATCTCTAAGTGTGATGTCAAATTCCCAGCTTTGTTGTGTGTTTTTTTCCAGGGAGGTTCTGAGCGGGGCTGTCCTCTGTGTTTTAGGGCACCTTAGAGGGATTGCTGGGAGAACACTCTGCCTTTTCTTCATCCCTATTCTCCAAAAAAAACCCCAACCCTTTGTGCAAAAAACCAACTTGCAAAGAAAGATGAAGAAATCAATAACTACAGAAATCCCTTAGAAGTCCAAAATGAGGTTTTTGGGAGCTGTAAATACCCCGAGCAGCTCTCGGAAGTCGCTTGTGCTAAATATTCCCCAGGAGGATGTTTCTSTGGTATTGCTGTGATTATCGTGCTGTTATTCACATCCCCTTTTCTTCTGTTYCTCAGTAAATATGCTCAAGAGGAGCAATTCTTTTTAATGGCACGTCTTGAAAAGAGTTTTTTGAGGATTTACACAGGGACTGGCCATGGATCTCATGCTTTGCCAGGGATTTGAGCTGCACTCACATTTTGCACGATAACGCCATCAGGAATCCCAGCAATGATTTTGAAACACATTAAACAGTGAAATATCAGTTTATTCTGCAGGAAGCATGACAACAAATGCACAGTGACGCTGACACCAGCTGTCATTGGAAAGCAAACATTCCCTGGGCTGTTTGTTTGTGGGCAGCAGCAGCGATGACAGCGGCCGATAGGAAAATCAATCTCTGGATTTTCCATCAGCCGCTGCCTCTTGCCAAACTGCTTCTCCTCAGCGATATTGCTTCAAATTGGYGTCTGTTTGCACACTTGGCTGCTAATTAGTGCTGTCAGGGTCTGAGCARAAGGGAAACTTGATGGGGAGGGTGGGCAGCCCTGGCACAGGGTGCCCAGAGAAGCTGTGGCTGCCCCTGGATCCCTTTGAGTGCCCAAGGCCAGGCTGGACATTGGGGCTGGGAGCAGCCTGGGACAGTGGGAGGTGTCCCTGCCATGGCAGGGGTGGGATGAAATGGGATTTGAGGTCCTTTCCAACCCAAACATTCCGTGATTGTTGGTAGGAGCAGATGGGATGAAGGGCAAATCCAGCAGTGAGGTGTGGCAGTGGCTGGGTTGGGGAACATCCCCTGTCCCCTCATCCTCCTGCTCCTATGGGATCGGGACCATCCCTCCTCAGTGCCATCCTCACTGGTGCTTTGGGGCTGAAATCTCTTCTCTTGATTCCTTTCTCATCCCAGGTACCATAAAACCATTTTCCCTTCCTCCCCTTTGAGTGATGCTTCCACCTTTATTTCACTGCTTTAAACGTAATGTTTAAAATTGTCATAATATTTAAAAGATAACATTTAAAATCATCTGCTGATTAARCACTCCGCTGCCAGTTTTTGCTCTAAGTCCATCCCTTACCAACCTCTTTCCTGCCTTCTTGAAGGAAAGCAGTAGGGAAGAACCCAGAAGGGCTTTTTTCAGTGCAAGCTGTGGCCAAGTGCATCCTGCTGGCCCCACCTGCCAATCCTGCTCTGGGGAATTCTTGTCCAGGCAATTTCTCTGGGATTTCTCTTCCAACTTGAGCTGAAAACTGACTTTAAACCCCTGACACAGCGCGGTGTTCAGACCTGAGAACGCCCCAGAGGTTTTTATTTTTTTATTCTCTATGTTGGACTTTTCCTTCCCTGGCTCTTCTGATTTCCCTTAAACACACACAATTACAGCTTTATCCCAAAAACCTTCTGCCATCCCTCTGCTCCCACCCAGTTTCCTCCTCCCTTCCTCCCAGTGCTGAAAATTCATTTTTCTCTTTCCTTTCACCCACTCCTCCCTCCAAACCGAACTTAAAGCCAGTGAGGCAGTGATTTACTACCCAAGGGTCGAGTAAAAGCAGGGACTGTGCAAAGGGAGAAGGAAGAGTTGTGATTTGTGCAAGAGAAGCGTCTCTGGCAGTTAATTGAGGTGCAGATGAACTCGCTTGCACTCATTAGTGTCAGTGAAACCCAATATGCAATTTGCTAATTGCAGTGAGGGCACACAACTCGCAGCTCCAGACTTCTTGGGGTATTTTTAGCTGTTCCTTGAGTCATCAGCTTCCACTTTTGTCTGCTCCAGGCACCGGTGGGAAAACACAGCAGCCCTTTTCTCCACCAGGGTCATGCTGTTCTGAGATTTTTTTTTTTTTCACTTCTTTTTTTTTTGTCACATAAATGGAAAACACAGATTTTTTGAGCTTTTAGAGCTATTCTGGTTAATGTTTCTGCCAACCCCAAAATGGTGATGTTTCTTTCTCTGTGTTGAGGATTACTGGCTGGGTGGCAGTGTCTGAGCTGAAATGAGAAACAATCACTCCTGATCAGCAGCTGARTATTTCCTCTGCTAAATTCTCTTTATCTGAGCTGCAGCGTGGGCAGGGGAGTTGGAACTGGGTGGTTTGAAGGTCCTTTCCTGCCCAAACCATTCCTGGGCTGCAGCTTTYCCTTGGCTCATCCCCAAATCTTTTCTGATTTTAAGGAATTTTTCTGTTTTTCTCCAGGTGAAACTGTTCAGGATAGTTTTATGTGGCTGTGCCTCATCCCCAAAGCTCTTCTGATTTTTAGGAAATTTTCTGGTTTCCTCTGGGTAAAACTGATCAGGATGGTTTTCTGTGGCTGTCCTATGGCTGATCCCCAAACTTTTTCCATTTTTAGGGAATTTTGCTGTTTTTCTCCAGCTAAAATTTACCTGTGCTGTGCCTCATCCACAAGTCTTTTCCATTTTTAAGAATTTTCCTGTTTTTCTCTGGATAAAACTGATCAGGATAGTTTTCCGTGGCTCTGCTATGGCTCATCCCCAAATATTTTCAGTTTTTAAAGGATTTTGCTCTTTTTCTCTGGGTAAAGCTTACCAGGATGGTTTTCTGTGGCTGAGCTGTGGCTGATTCAAAATATTTTTCATTTTTAAGGAATTTTGCTGTTTTTCCCCAGGTTAAGCTTACCAGAATGGTTTTCTGTGGCTGTGCTATGGCTGATCCCCAAATCTTTTCCATTTTTAAGGAATTTTTCTGTTTTTCTCCAGGTAAAGCTTACCAGGATGCTTTTCTGTGGCTGACCTATGGCTGATTCCCAAATCTTTTCCATTTTTAAGGAATTTTGTTGTTTTTCTCTGGGTAAAACTGGTCAGGATGGTTTTCTGTGGCTGTGCTGTGCCTCACCCACAAATCTTTTCCATTTTTAAGGAATTTTGTTGTTTTCCTCCGGGTAAAACTGATAGGATGGTTTTCTGTGTCTGAGCTATGGCTGATCCCCAAATCTTTTCCATTTTTAAGGGATTTTGCTTTTTCTTTGGGTAAAGCTTACCAGGATGGTTTTCTGTGTCTGAGCTATGGCTGATTCCCAAATCTTTTCCATTTTAAGGAATTTTTCTGTTTTTCTCCAGGTAAAGCTTACCAGGATGGTTTTCTGTGGCTGTGCTGTGCCTCATCCACAAATCTTTTCCATTTTAAAGAAATTTTGCTGTTTTCCTGTGGGTAAAACTGATAGAATGGTTTTCTGTGTCTGAGCTATGGCTGATTCCCAAATCTTTCTTATTTTTATGGAATTTTTCTGGTTTTTTTTCCAGGTAAAGCTTACCAGAATGTTTTTCTGTGGCTGAGCTATGGCTGATCCCCAAATCTTTTCCGTTTTTAAGGAATTTTGCTCTTTTTCTCTGGGTAAAACTGGTCAGGATGGTTTGAAGCTGCTGTAAGTGGTTGGTGGGCCCAGACTGGCTGTAACAGAAATGATGGCAGCACAGATCATTCCCTGGG
>NW_026624073.1:12695-15832 GCF_030028575.1 Malurus melanocephalus | reverse complement strand
AATAAAAAGATCAGAATTTTAAAAAATTATTTATTCCTCATTTATTTATTAATAATATGCCATGAAATATCTTTTTATAGAATTATGCAGGCTGTGCACAACTGAAATAAGTCAGATTTTTTTTATTATTTTTCCTCATTTATTTATTAGTAATATGCTATGAAATATCTCTTCATAGAATTACTCTGGTCATAGAATTGAAGGATTTTTATTGAACACGTGTAGGTGTTTAATATTTATTGCTACAAAGGAGCCAGACCTCGCTGTCTGCAGCAGCAGCACTTGAGCATATGTTTGCTGTCAGCTTGGCTTGCAGAGGAAAGCCTTCACATTCCAAACCAAGCAGCTCCTGTGGGCTCTGTGTGCTCAGGAGGGGGTGGCAGCCCCCAAAGCTTTGTCTGCAGGCAGAGTTCCCGTTTCACTGCAGGGAATTCCTCTTCCTTCGCTCTTTTGGGATTTTCCCAGCTCTGTTTGTTCCACCCCAGGATTTTCAGTGTGTGCTGATGCAGTGAATTTTTGATTTATGAAGGGGATGTTTTGATGATGCTGAGTTACCTGGCTGGTGTYTAATGATCTCTCTGAGGTGCAGGAGTCTCTTTTTGCTCAGTGAGACAAGGGGGGCTCTGCCAGAGCCCAGCCAGGCGTCTGCTCATCACTCTGACAGAGCTGATGCTCAGAATAACCTAAAAACACACTTTGAACTGCTTCAGCTGCATTGGGGTGACCTCTTTTCCTCTCCCTGTGATCAGGACAGGGAAAGGAGGYGGCTTGGTTTGTTAATTCTGGTTTCAGAGTGCCCAGGGCACCGCTTTGAGCAGGGCTGGTGTGTGGATGTGGCACTTGGGGACAGGGGACAGTGCTGGGGATGGTTGGACTCCGAGCGCTTTTCCAGCTTTTCCAGCCTCAATGATTCCATGATTCCATGAACTCACACCTGTCTAATTTGGAATCCAAGGTCAGCATGGCTGAAGGCAGCACTCCCAGTGTGATTCCCTTCCCTGAGAGGTGGAGAAGGGTCCCTGGTCCCACTCCAGGGAATTCACTCCCTGCCCTCTGTAACTCAGGGCTGTGACACTTTGGAAGGAGCAGCTCCCCAGGGACACTTTAAAATGCCAACAGGCTCTGAAGTGACATTTTTACACAGAACTGTACCCAAGTTCACATCAAACCAGAACATTTTTCACTGATCTTGAGCATTCCTGGGAATTCTCAGTGAGCTCACAGCAGAGGCTGTGGAATCTGTGATTATCACATTARCGATGCTGCTGTAAAATCCATGTCTGAAACAGCCCTAAAGGAGACTTAAAGATCATTTGAATGCTTCTTGGCTTCAATTTCCGAGGGCTTTGCTGGGTTTGCATGGAGAATTCCAATAAATATGTATTGGCTGTGTGAGCTGCATTCAGCACAGGGATGGGGAGGGATTGTAATCCTTTGGTTAACAAGAGGRAAAAGTATTACAGGCTTAGCTCTTACACTGCCAGGAGCGTTGGGCTGCGTTCCCCAACGTGCTCCAATCTTTCYCTGAAGTTGATGGATGTGCTGAATGCAGGAAATCCCTATTTTTTTCTATTTCTGAGATATTCCAGCAGATCCGTTCAAAAATTCTGGCCCGCTGCAAAATTTTCTATTTCCTATTTCTATTTTATTTTCTATTTTCTAGGTTTCCCTGAAGTTACTCACAATTAAAATAAGATAATGAGGCCATTTCAATATGGTCACCATGAAAATTTTCTGTTTCCTATTTAGATTTATTTTCTATTTTCTAGGTTTTGCTGAAATTGCACACAGTTAAAATAAGATAATGAAGCCATTTCAATGTGGTCACCATGCAAATTTTCTATTTCCTATTTCTATTTTATTTTCTATTTTATTTTCTATTTTTTAGGTTTCCCTGAAGTTAGTTGCAGTTAAAATAAGATAACGAAGCAATTTCAGTGTGGTCACCATGAAAATTTTCTGGTTCCTATTTCTATTTTATTTTCTGGATTTCTCTGAAGTTACTCACAATTACAATAAGATAACAAAGCCATTTCAAAGTGGTCACCATGAAAATTTTCTGGTTCCTATTTTATTTTCTATTTTCTAGGTTTCCCTGAAGTTATTCACAATTTAAATAAGATAATGGAGCCATTTCAATGTGGTCCCCATGAAAATTTTCTATTTCTATTTTATTTTCTATTTTAAATAAGTTACTCACAATTAAAATAAGATAATGAAGCCATTTCAATGTGGTCACCACAAAAATAATTTTATTTACCCTGTGTGGGCAGCAGAGCTGCTCTGCAATGCAGATGAATATGGAATATTGTTCTTCCCATTCCAAATACGTTCATTTTCCTTGGAAAGCAGCAGATTTCCTGAATCAAAGTTGTTGTCCTCATTTCAAATAGAATCCTTTCCTCTTTCTCAGCTTTTATTGGTGCCTCTCTTCTCCTGTATGTGTTGTGCTGCTTTGTTAAAACACAAAAATGGGTTTATTTCCAGCTGAACAATGTACTTCGTGTTGATTAAAAGGAATTAAAGATTACAGGAGCAGAAARACAAATMCARATCCTGAAAATGTCTCAGGAACAARTGTTGAGGCATCACAGYAGAGTGCTTTGACAGTTATTTATTTAGAAAATCTGCTGTTTTCTAAGGAGTTTTTCATTTTGAGGAAGAAATGAGCCGTAAAGTTCTACTTTCAGATTTCTGTGTGTGTTTTAGAAATGACACGGGAATGTTCTCCTTTCCCAGGGGTTGTTCTGACATCTTTTCTGGGTTTTGTTTTGATGCTGGGTCAAAACATCGGTGCTCAGGATCGGATCATGGAACCCCAGCCTGGTTTGGGGTGGAAAAAACCTTAAATCCCAGACTGGTTTGGGGTGGAAAAAACCTTAAATCCATGACTGGTTTGGGCTGGAAAAACCTTAAATCTCAGACTGGTTTGGGGTGGAAAAAACCTTAAATCCCAGACTGGTTTGGGGTGGAAAGGGCCTTAAATCCCAGAATGGTTTGGGTGGAAAGGGCCTTAAATCCCAGACTGGTTTGGGTGGAAAGGGCCTTAAATCCCAGTTTGGTTTGGGGTGGAAAGGGCCTTAAATCCCAGAATGGTTTGGGTGGAAAGGGCCTTAAATCCCAGACTGGTTTGGGTG
>NW_026624073.1:10276-12134 GCF_030028575.1 Malurus melanocephalus | reverse complement strand
ACACCTCCCACCATCCCAAGCTGCTCCAACCTGTCCTTGGACACTTCCAGGGATCATGGGACACCCACAGCTTCTCTGGGAAGGAAGAATTTTTTGGGATTAATTTTGTGCCTTTGAAATACTAATCCATGCCTTTGGAGGCGATATGTTGGAATTACTGAAGTGACGAATTTTGCTTGGAATAATCTGTTTAGCTGCTCAAATGCCAAGAGAGCTAAATTAAGCTGAAAATTAGTCATTTATCTCCAAAAAAAGTGTTRGAACCAAGTGCCACGGACTGTGTTTTAGGAGAAGGAGCTGAGCTTCACTTCAGCAGGTCAGTGTGTGCATCTCATTGTCATTCAGCTTTTGGAGCCCGCGGGATAAAAATATCAGGAAGGAAAGCAGAAGGTCGAGTGTAAACCTCTCACATYAAAGGAGGCCATTCAGCATCTTCCAGCCTTCACTYTRCCCTTCTCTGAGCAGAGAAAAACAWWTTTTTTCATTTTTCAGAATGCAAATAAACCAAGCAAATGCAGAATGTGTGAATTTACCGAGGCTGGGAATAGTAAAAGGTGGGAGTTGGGAAATGCGTGGATGGAAAGTCAGGGATGAAGGGCACGGAATCCTTGTGCCCCATATTTTGGGAAGGGTTTGGAGCTGTCCTCTGCTGCAGCTGGAGATGGTACCCTGAACGTGCCATGTTTGGATGTGTTTTTTTATTTTTTTTTTCCCTCTGCAGATAATATTTCCAAGGAAACTCAAAATGTTGTGACACTCGGCGAATTGTCRCCGCAGCGGAAAGAGTTTATTTGCTAAATATAGTGCTGGTATTTCATTTCTCATCCTCTGCTCGTGTTTGGGGGCAAGAAAAGCTCCCTCTGCTCGAGTTTCTGAGCTGCTGAATGTGACTGAGGAGTGTGTGGGCAGCGCTGGAAGTCATTTGCAGGTTTGGGGGGTGGCCGTGAGTTCTCGAAGCTGTTTTCCTGCCTGGATCAAATCCCATGGGATGCTGAGGCTGGGCAGGGCAGCAGGGCCCAGTTTGCCAGCATCACCCAACTGGGAGGGACTGGGAGAGCTCTGGAGACAGCAGGAACCTGGAGAATCCCGATGGGGATGGATAATTCCTGCTCCAGGGGCGGGATCCTGCCTGCAGGAATGTCCCTGCACAGGGAAATCTCCTTTGGGACCCACCTTGGGAATGCTGCCCTTTGCTGGACCAACCTTTTGGAGATTTGGCTTTACCCCTGTGCCCTACATTAGTGCTTTAAACTKATTTTTTTTGAACAGGAGCTCTTGCAGGAATGGTTTGGCATTTAAGTTTGGCTGTGTGTATGCAAAAATTCCTGGTGGCTCTTCCTGTCCATAGATCGATGCATTTCAGGCATTTCATTTGCACTCTYTGGCACAATTTTATTCTTTGTGGAGGTGTAACAAATCAATGTTTCATGGGCTGAAACAGTGAGTGGATAAAATTAGGAGGTAAAAAAGAAATCAATATTTTGGAAGGTGGTCATTAATAATTGGTTATTTTCTGGCTGTAACAGTTCCAATTTCCACAACACTCAGTAGCACCATGCACAGAAGTATTTTTCTTTATTTCTACCATGCTGCCAATCATTTTTACACCCTGTGAACGGTGACTTTTTGTTTTCTGCCACTCTCCCATTTGTCAGTGGCAGCTCCAGTGCACTGAAGTGGCTGCAGACTCCCTCTCTGGGGTGTATTTTAGTTTTTTTCCACTCGAATTCCCTTGCAGCTGCCTCCAGCCCTTCTCTGCTCTCCTCTGTCCCTGGAGAGCCCCGGGGCTCCTGGTTGTGCTGTGGAGGAGAAGTGGTGATGGGGAAATTCCTGGGAAGGGCAGGCAGGGCACTGATGG
>NW_026624073.1:5893-8426 GCF_030028575.1 Malurus melanocephalus | reverse complement strand
CCTGCATCCCTGGGATTTGATGCAGGCTCCCAGAGCTGCCTGCACAACCACGCTGCAGGCTTGGCTTTTACTTTTCTAATAACTCCCCGGCTTGCTGGTTTAATTTTCATAGTAAATGCAGTTTCTATTTATGTGCTGAGACTCCAGGCTGTAAAGAACTCGCCTATCCCTAGAAATCCGCATGGGTAATGATCTTTTTTGGAGATAAATGCCTTATTAGCATGCCTGGGACTTAATAATGGATGAGAAAATCAGATGCATTTCGTGTCCCAGAGCCAGATTTAGAATTAAAGCTGGTGCTGTTGATGCTGTAAGTTGAGCTGTGGGAAGTAAATATCAATCTGCTAACTTTGGGAATTTCAGAGGGAATCAGGGATAGCAGGCACTGGTGCTAAATCTGTACCACAGGCCAGGCTGTTGCTCCAGCTTCTGGAGCTGCAGGAATCAGAAATAAAAAATCCCAATAAAAAATTGGAGTATCAGCCTTTTGATGAATGCTCAGCCAGCAGCTCATGGAAAAACAGATGTTCCCCTTGAATCTGTGCACACATCTCCACAGGCTGCTGTTGGGAACAGGTGTTGTGGGGCAGGAGTTCAACATCTGGCAGCGTTTGCTTCATTGGGTTTGTAATTGTTTTGTGCTGGTTTGATTTCCCTGCTGGTCAGTGGGAAGGCCTTGGAAAAGCTGGGTTTGCACGGGGAATTCGTGGCTGAGGTGTCAGGAACCTTTGTGCTGGGACTGCTGCTGCTCTCAGGGGACCTGGTGGAGGGTAAATATTCTGCAGTGGCTTTTAGCAGATGGGGTTTTGGTGTTTCTTTGTAAAAAWTCAGAGAGAGAGGGTTGTACACAGATAAAAATACACACATCTACAAATACATTACACATCTCTATAAATACCCATTTCCTAAGTGAAAGCTGCAGGGGGAAAAGGCTCCARTGATGGATTTTTGCTGTTKTCACCTTCAGCATRTGCTGGTTTGAAGCTGATGTTTCCTGGGATGCACAGWGTGAGCAGGACCCTGTGCTCACCTCTCACCATCGCTGGCTTAGCCTGAACATCAACAGCTCCTGTTGCTCTGCCTTCACAAATAATCCCCAAAATGAYTTTTGTGGTGTTTGGGAAGGTTCTGGTTGCTGCTCGTGTCACTGTGTGGGTCCAGTTGAATCCAAAGGGATTTTCCTGGAGGGTTTGGGCAGTGTTTGGTGACAGTTCCTCCTGCCTGGCTGCCAGCTCAGGGTGAGGATGCTCCACAGAGACCAGGTCATGGCTGGGGCTGGGAAGGAGATTGAGCATGGTTATGGAAAATAAAAAAGGTCCCAAAGAAAAGATCCTGGGGTGGAGTCCTTAAGGAATAAGGTCTGTAAGGATTATTTCAGCTGGCAGAGCACATCCTGTCTGTCTGTCTGTCTGTCTGACATCGACAGGATGCCATCTGGCTGGGTGAGGTCACCTGCCCTGCTGTCCCTGCTGCTCTCAGTCCCCTGCCCATCCCTGCTTTGGCACCCTCAGCCATTGTTTGGGCCCTGCTGATGAGTTTGATCATTAAACTGGTTGGGATCTCAGGGAGAAGCGAGTTTTCCTCCCTCCTCCCCCTCGTTCTCAGGGTGATGTGTGGCTGCGTTGGCGTGGTGGGAAGAAGCAGGGCGGAGGAGACAAAAGGAGAGAGGGAACGTGCAAATCCTCGTGCTCWCAGCCCTTTGTGCTCCAGAGCAGCTGATCTGCCCTGCTGGCACCTCCTGTGTGTGCTGGGAGCTGCAGGATCCACAGAGCCATGGGCTGGTGGGTTGGGAGAGACCTTGGAAGGTCACCTGGTCCAGCCCCCACATGAGCAGGGAATCTTTAAATTGGGAAGAGCTTTGAGATCACCCAGTTACCTGCTCCAGCCTGGCCTGGGACACTTCTAGGGGCAGCCCCAGCTTCTCTGGGCACCCTGTGCCAGGGCCTGCCCACCTCATCATGAAAGGTTTCCTCTTTTCAGCCTCGGCAGCTCCATGGGAATCTGCTGGAGGAGGGTCTGGACCACCAGAGAGGTGAGGAGAGGGGTCAGAAACAGAGCAGTGGTGCCATCACTGCTGCTCCAGCTAAAAATCTGCATTGCTGTAATGGCAGAAGGCTCCAAAGGAAGAGCTTTGTCTGCTGAAGGGACACATCAGGGACTTTGAGTGCAGAGCAGGGGAATTCTGTGGAGGACACCGAGCAGGGAGGAGAGCAGGGGATGGCAGGGTCACCAAGCAGCAGATGTAAGCTGGCACTCCTGACCCCTCCCACACCAGCCAAGGGGAATCTTCACTGAAACTGTAATGTTTTCAGTGTCCATTTCCACCTTCATCACTGAAAAAATCCTCCTGTCTTTGCATTTGGCTGAGCAGTGGATTTGAATCGGGAAAATGTGCCAAGGGCTCTGCAGCTTCACTTTCCTTGCCATGCCTGAAGGGAGCTGTGGCACTGCCTGGAGGGGCTGTGGGGTGCTGGGTGTCCCCTGGGGGTGTGGAGGGAGGTGAGTCCCAGCAGGGTCAGCAGGGAGATGGTGT
>NW_026624073.1:2910-4296 GCF_030028575.1 Malurus melanocephalus | reverse complement strand
AAAGTGGGTTTTTTTTTTTTTGTAATATTTGTTCCTGTAAGGTTTTCTGAGGACGTCCTGGAGCTTTGTTGTTGGCTGATGCTGAATTGTTTGATCAGTGCCCTGATTAGGCTGATGAGTCTCTTCTCYGTATTTGTGTGTTAATGAACTCAGTCCCTTGCTGAGCTTGCAGGTGAAATTGTGAATAATTCAAACCAGAGCCTTGCTGCAGAGCCCTTTGGTRACTAAAATGAGCYCAAARTGRATGGACAATGAGTGTGGAGTGAGAGCCCCATGAGGGTGTGGGACAGGAGTGTGACACAGCTGTGGTGTGGCTCTGATAGGGGACAGTGACACTTGCAAAAGACCCCAATGGTTTTCCCTTCCTTCCCCCATAAAAACCCTCAATGCCTTGATTGAGTTGAGCCTTTCATGGCCTCACCTYCCCTTGGCTGCTGGGTGTCTCTTGGCCAGGCTGTGTGACAYCCTGGGGACAGMAGGGAYRGKGACRGGGGTGGCAGCCACGTTTGGTGTCACAGCTGCCACCGCTGGCCCTGGGGTCACCTCACAGCCACTTCCTTTCCYTGTGGGGACAGTGACAGTGGCCAGGGGCTTCCTGCTGACTCAGCACTGCCCCTGCATTCAGATAACTCATTATTAACAGATTCATTAGCTCATTATCTGCATGGCCTTTCCTCTCTGCTCAGCCTCTGCCTCCAAACTTCCCAGTGGCTTCCAGGCTTTTCCCTGGGATGTGGAATTCCCAGGGGTTCGGGGTAGGGATGGGCAGGGCAGGTTGGGGTTACCAGCGAGCTCCTGGGCTATTTATCACCCTCCTCTGCCCAAAATCACCGAGGCCTCTTCTCCCCATTCCCTGTGCCCAGACTGCTCCTCTGCAGCCCCAAAACCCAGCCTTGGTCTGATGTTCCCAAAACTGCTGGGGAAGAGGAGCCAGGGCGGCTTTGCTGTTTATAAACTGTGAGGCCAGCTCCTGGGAGCACTCACGAGACATTCTCTTAACCCTTTTCCTCACTGGCAGCAGATGCAGGAGGTGTCACTTGCTCTCCCCAAGCCGTTTTGCTAATTAAGAGCAAGTTGTTAATTGCAGGCGCTCAGCCCCGCATTGCAGAACCGCTGCTGCCGCAACCCCGAACGTCGGGGAGGAGGAAATGGTGAAAGGGGCCCGAAAAAAAGGGAATGAGTCCAACCCCAACTGCATGGCAGAAGTGAAAAAAAAAAAAACCCCACAAACTGAAAATAATCAGTTCTTGCTGAAAAAAAATGTCACACAGCAGGGATTCACCTCGGGGGGCTGATTGCATGAACCTGCGGAAAGGTGGGGATTTAAATACTGCAGGCAGCAAATGCAGCTCAGGAACCATCCCCGAGCTCCAGGAGCCATCCCCG
>NW_026624073.1:0-962 GCF_030028575.1 Malurus melanocephalus | reverse complement strand
GCCTGGGGTGGGCTCTGAGACTGAGCTGAGAGCAGGCTGGAGCCAGCCCTGGCTCTGGGAGGTGTGAGATGTCCACACAATGCACAATAACCCCAAAAGATTCAAATGGATGTCTGATTTATAGATATTTCTAACCAAGGGTTTGGTTACATAACAGTTTTTATCAATATATTGTAAAATACAAAAAAACAGGGAGAATAAATGGGACAAAAGAGCATGACAGGATCTTCTGTTTCAGTGCTGATTCCCCACATTGAGGAGAGGTTGAATGAGGGGCAGGAGATGTTGAGGGGCAGGAGATGCTGTGGAAGGGGCAGGAGATGTTCTTGAGAGACAGGAGATGTTTTGTGAGAGGTAGGAGATGTTTTGTGAGAGGCAGGAGATATTTTGTGAGGGGCAGGAGATGTTTTGTGAGGGGCAGGAGATGTTGTTGTTCAACGTGTGTTGAAGAATTTGGATGAGCAGCTCACACCAAAACATCAGGAATGGGACAGGTCCAGCCTGAGGTGAGGGATTGGCCTTGGGGACTTGTCAAGGACCTTTTCCAACCAGCATTTTACAGCTGTGTGGGTTTTATTTAGAATTAATCCTCTTGTGCTTGTGTAAGCACCTAAATAAAACATGACTCATTTAATTAATGACACTGAAATCATGGGACTTTACACTCAGCTCTAATAGGAGTTATTTTATCTCCCTTCTTAATGATTAAAGTCTCAGTTCATCACACAACATGGATGAATCTTTAAAAAATAMGTGATTGGGGACTTTAAATCAACCTACTTGTGTTCAGGGTTGTTCTTTGCAATAGAAGGAACTGCAGGATTTTATTGACATTTTTGGGGAATATTTAAACAATTTTCTGGGCAATTTTCTATCAGGTAAGAAACAGTGACACAGTGTCCTCACTGCATTGGCTTTGGAACTGCATGATCACTTCAGAAATGCACCTGCTGGGTTCTGCA
>NW_026624072.1:159246-188358 GCF_030028575.1 Malurus melanocephalus | reverse complement strand
TCACTCACACCTTCAGTAAGATCATACATCAAGACTTGTATTTCTAGAAAAACTGGGATATATTTCACCTGAAGAGGTTCCAAAGTAGTCCAAACACAGATGCTTTTGGCAGTGAAATGTTGCCACCTCTGCAGCAAATCACACCATACAAAGTCCCATAAAGTAATACTGGTTAAATGTTTATTGCTAAAGTCAAACCTATTGGGTACTGAAGAAACTTTCAGGGAGAGAGAGATAGAAACCAATTAATGTTCATCCTCATGAAATGTCAACCCCTTCCTTGCAGATTCCCATCCAATGTTGGGTGAAGGCTGGGTTTTATCACTAGGCTGAAAATGCTTCTTGGGGAAGGAAGAGAAAGAAAGAATGGCATGGTAAAGCTTCAGTTCCTGGAACCCAATGATTGCAGAAATCACCCATAGCGTTTCAAGAAATATAAACCCCAGGCAAATATGTTTCTGTCCTTTCTCAATGAAGAGAAGATAACCCAAAACCACAAATCTATAAAGGCACAAAACTCTTAAGATGAGAATGAAAGCTCAAAATATGTTACTTATTTATAGACAACATGTTTTTTTAACTCCCTCTCATGATGCTGATGATGTTTAAGTGCTTTACTTGTGATCCTTATTTGCGGGAAACGAGATAAGGACTTCTGAGTCTGACCTTCCTTAGCTCGGCAGCTGATTTCTTTCTATCCTACAGAGATACCACAGGCATTTCTGATCTGCCATGTCTTCCTAAGGCCTTTGGGCTGGTGCAGCTGCTCAGTGAGATGCTGTAGCACCCAGGGGCTGCCTGGGCTGCAGAGAAAGGCTCTGATAAGGAGCCCAGTTAGCACTCCTGAAGAAACCAAACTCCATGCTAGTTAAGAGTGTGCCAATGGGAGCTGGCTGCCTCACACAGTGGCTGCGTGGCCATCCCAGGCTCTGAGAGGAGCCCCTGGCCTGTGTGCGTGGGGACAGGGCAGAAATGCTGCTCCAGAGCCCAGTGCCACGCAAAAACACAACCTCAAGCTTTCCAACGTGGTGCAGCCACAAGATGCTCCTGGCAGCAGGGCTGGGTTTGAGCCTGGCTGATGTGCCTGGGCTCGGTGCCGCGCTCCTGCAGCCACCAGGCTCTTGCTGTTCATTCCAGCAGCTCGGCGAGGGCAGCCCTGGCCGGCATCCCATGCTCAGTGCAATGGATTCCCCCTCCCCTGGCAGCGTGGCCACGCTGAGCCTGGAAACACAAACCCCGACTGGGCCGAGGTGTTCCGTGCACGTCCCTCCATCGCTCCCCGCCTGCCATAACCCCTCCGTGCCTCCCGCACCGCCCGGGCTCGCACGCACCCAGCCCAGGCTGCTGCAGCTGCTGACACGAGCTCATCACACCCTGCCCTGCCAGCCCTTCACACTCCCTGCTCCAGCTGGAAACAACACCCAGGCCTCCCTTTAAAGGCCCTCAGTGGAGCAGCTCTTGGCATCCTGTGCTTCCCTGCTGCCCAGTGATCTCAGCACCGAGACTGGGCACAAGGGATGGGGCCGGGCTGGGGATGGTGCAGAGCGGAGCTGCCCCAAAAACACCCACCAGACCCAGCACCGTGCGTGTCCTTGTGCTCGTGGGACCCAAACAAACTGCTCTCGTCCATCCTTTCAGTCTGGGAGTGTCCTCAGCTCCCAGACACCAAGGTGTCAGCCACGAGGCTGAGGGGCTCTGTGTGTTTCCTTGTCCTGATACACACACGTGAGCAGCATCAGACCTTCATCTCAGCATCTCCTGGAGCTATAAACATCCACAAATTACACACACAGTTTCCCTAAAAGAACATTCTGGAGCAGTGTGGGAGCCTAGGGGTGCTGCAGGCTGGGCAGAGCTGTGGGTATTTCATCCCCAGACACATGCCATGGGCTGTGCGTGGTCCTGGAGCCACCCACCCACCCGTGTCCCCCCACTGTGGGTTTGTAAATCCTCTGCAAAGCCTCCCAGCCACTTCCATCGAGGGCCACAGAGCAGGAGTGGGGCTCTGCTGCCAGCAGCTGCCTGGGCAGGCTTGGAAAGGGGTGTGTGTGCTTAGTGTGAGCATTCCCAATGCAGAAATTACAATTTAAAAAGAAATCAAATCAAATAAAAAGCAGCCGGTCCGCACAAGCCACAGGAATGCAGCTGAGCTTATTGGCGACTCTGTGATTTGCAGTAATTAAGAGAGGTAAATTAGAGCAAACCCCCCCAGTCTGTGCAGACAATTAGCAATTAGCAGGGGGTGGTTTTGGGAAGAAGAGGATTTTTTGGTGGATTTGTTGTGCCCTGGCTTTGGGCTTGCTCATGCCATGTCCGTGTCCATGGTGCCAGGGGAGGGCTGTGTCCTGCAGGGTGCTGACCACACTGCATCCCTGCCAAAGGCCCTGCTGGAGCCTTGGGAATTGGGAAAAGCTTTGCAGGGCAGTGGTCATCATCATGCCACCTCCCCAGGGCTGGCACTGCCACGAGCATTGCTGCAAACAGATGCTCCTGTTGGGGCACTGGAAACGCAGCAGGAACGTGGGCAGGGCTGGGGACGAGGGGCTGTGCTGTGACCTGCCAGCTCAGAGTGGGCAGCTCCTGGGGGAAGGGACATTTCTGAGCAGCTCAGTGCCTGGGGACAGGCTCTGGGGGAGGTGACACCAACCTGCTACCACCACCCAGTAAACTGCTGCTTAATTATTGTTCCTCCACTGTAAGAGGACTGGCATCTTCTGTTTTGCATTAAACAAAAACATCCCCAAGACAATTGCCTTTAGTTTTGGCTCTGCCTTTTTCACAGTAAGGAAACAGTGGACAGTGCTTGAAAAAAAAAACTTCATCTTTTAGAAAACGCTCCTTACAGTTGTACAACCCAAGGAAAGCACCTTTTATAACGGAGCTTCTTTAAACCATCTGTGACAAGTGACCTGCTACCATCAGCGTGATGGAGGAGCAGGTTAGCAGCAACTGGTGCCACACTGGAGCCTTGCCATTACACCTATCCATGGGGCTGTCACTAAACTCTTCTCACAATTCACACCTTTTCTTTTATTTTTTTTTTCCCCAGGACAGCAAATGCTGTGAGACTAATCGTTACCCTTTAACAGATGCCTCCCAACAAAACCAGACCACAGTTGTCAGCTGTACCTGCCACACCATGCCTCAGGTGTCTGATGCCTTTTGGAAGTGGATGAAACACTGCCCATCAAATGCTGGAGGAAGGAGGCAGGAGGAAGGCACAGGCTGCTCTGCACAGTAAGAAGCTGCTTGATCAGGGAGACCTTGGGAAAAGGGCAGAGGACGCTTGGTTTCTGAGACAGTGAGGGCAGGTGGAGCTGCTGTGGGGCTGGGGACAGGCTTGCACAGCCATGGGTCCATCTTTGCTTGGTGCTGACCCTGGGTTCACCCTGGGTTATCCACGCTGCAAGGTTACCTGACCTGCAGCTGATGCCATGGCCATGCTCAAAAACACTGCCTGGAGAGCGTGGTACTCCTCACAGGGAGGAGGGCAGGGCCACTTCTTGCTGCTGGGTTACAGGGCTGCAGCGTGGGACAGTGTCACTCTGGTGTCACAGCATCCCACATTGTGCTGCCCCAGCTCTCCAGAGCTCACCCTGTGAGCTGTGAGGCCACAGAGAGCCAAACCCTGGAGTGGGCAGGTTTGACTGGTCCCTCTGCTGGTCCCTCTGACCCCTCAGCAGCATCTGAACCAAGTTACAATGCAGATTCACTCAGCTCTCCCTTCTCTGAGCACTTCATCAACCTCTTTTTGTTTCAGATCCTTGTTGAACAAGACTCAAACAAAGGATGATAGGGCAAGAAAGGAAGAAATTAATTAAAAATCCTGACCACTTCTTGCTATTGCCTGGATCTATTGTGTATATATATATATATATGTCATGTTCCCTGACAAAGAAATGCCCAGCAGGACATTCACCTTCCCAGCCTCAATTGCAGCATCTCAATTTCCCCAGATTTTCCCTCAAAACCCTGCCAATAACCCACCAGAGCAGAGATTCCTATTAGTGCCATGGCTGTGAAAGAAGGCCTTGATACACAGGCCACCTTCTGTTCCCCAGAACCCTGCTCCTGAATGGTGCCTGTGTTGAATGGCCAAGATTCCACCAGGAGCCCCTCTGCCAGCCGGACACCTTGCGAGCAGCGGTGCCAAGACTGCCTTAGGTGAAAACGTGTTTGGCTGGAAATGAGGGGGAAATGCCAGCCAGGCCATGGCTTGGTCCAGAAGGTGCAGGAAGGTCACTGCCACCCTCCTGGCTGCTGCATCCCCAGGGTGTCTGCATCACCACCCCAGGGCTGAGAGCACCAGCAGTGTCCCTGTCCCCCTTTGCCCTTTTCTCTGCTTTTGTCCCTCCTGATCCTTGCCAGCAGTTGCAAGGAGCAGATAAACACTCCCTCATCCTTTCCCCTCTAGAGTGCATCCTTTCAGGAGCAGCTTTACCCCACTGATAAAGCAAGAGCAAAGCAATCATCTCTGGAGAGAAGCTGGGAGTTCTGACGGGGATGGGGATGGGAGAGCAGCTCCCTGGCTGGACTGCACACCCAGAGCAGCCACCCTGACACGAGATAACACAGATGTGCACAGCTGATGTTACAGCACTGGAGCTCCTGGGAATGCTCCAAGGAGAAGGGAGGATTTCATGAGCTTGGAGATGCCCCAGCAGAACTCCATGGTGCCCCACAGGGATGGGTGCCAGCTGTGAACACAGAACCATGGCAGAGGAAGCAGGATCACCATGGAACGGCCAGCTTTGGAGAGGATGGATAGAGGGTGCCTGAGGTCCGTGTTTCTTGGCAGTCATTTCCTCACTTTTGTCCTGCTGGTTGTAAGGATGAAGATTTGCAGATCTTCTAAAGGCAACACAGCAAGAACTGGCCCAGCTATTCAGGATCTGTCTGTCCCAGGGCTTGAGGTGTTCCCCTGCTGCCTGGAAAGGCCACAGAAGGTCCCATGTCACCCAGAATGTGAGTTGTATCATCCTTTGGTGGAGAGAAGAACCAGAAGGAGGTGATAACAAGCCACTGCAGGCTGGTGCTTTTGTYTCCAGTGAAGCAACAGCAGYTCATTACAGCCTGTGAAGTGTCAGAGTCCCTGCTCTGCTGGGATAGCCAACAAAGCCCTTGGAAAGAGGTCAGAGGAGCTGACTCTGACTCCCTGTGCTGCTGGAACAATTCCCACTGTGCCACAGCTCGGGTTGATGCCCAAGGCTGCCAACTGAGGGGGCTGGTCCCGCTCGGGCTGCAGAGCATCAGCGAGAGCTGGTGATGGATGGAGCTGCAAAGGGAGGGCTTTCCTCAGGCTCTGCAGCCCACACGTCCCTCTGACCCTGCACAAGGGCACTGCAATGCTCATCAAACCCTCCAGGGCAGGGTATCCCCTGGCAGCACCTGCATCCTCTGTCCCTCCTGTGCACACCTGCTGCTGTCCCCGTCACTTTGGGACACCCCACCCCTGTTCCCTCAGCTGCAGACACCCCAGCCACAGCTCTGCTGAGATTGGGAGCTCGGGGATAAGGAATTACTCTGAGGCTGTGCTTGTCTTTGCACTGATGTGTAGGTGGGGTGTATTTCAGCCTTGGCTGGCAGCGTCAGTCCTGTGTGCCAGGGGGGTACCCGAGAGTGACACATCCCTTCAGGACCTTCCTGGGCCACTCATGGGATGGCTGCCATCCTTCTCCATGAACAGACAGCAGTGCTTGGGGTGGCTGCAGCTGCAGGGGATGAGCAGGAGAGAATGAATAAATATTCAGAAGGAGTGAGAGAATAAATACTCTTCATCCAGATGTGCCAGAAGGAGAAAGGGGAGACAGCAAAGCCCTGGAGCCCCGCAGGGAGCTCCACAATGGGAATGTTCACAGCTAACCATCCCTGCTGCTCAGCCTACCAACACTCTGCAGAGCTTGGCCATGGCCAGCCCTGGGGACGTGGGTGAGAGGAAGGTTGTGACCCCTGGCAAATTGGGAAGTCTTTTCCCCTCCCAACCTCACAGCCCCTTTAAACAAGAACCAGACACTTCACAGCTCGCTGGCCCTGGAGATCCCCTCGGTAGGGCTTGTTCTCATTCTCCTGGGGGCTTGGCTTCCATCTGGGCTGCTGGTTCAAATCCAGCCCGGGCTGGTAGTGACTTCAAAAGGCAGTGTCATCTGAGGAGCAGTGGGTGGTCCACGGCAAGTGAGTGGATGGCTGCCTGTTCTTATAAAAGCCACCACAGCAGGGTCTTCTGCCTGCAGAGGGAAGGCAAAGGGCTGCTCTGTCTGCAGGGAGCAGGGCTTGTCCTGGGCCTGAGGGACAGTCACCTCAGTGAGCTGGCACAGGGAGGTGTGTGTGCACCCACAGCTCGTGCTCTGTCTCCACTGGCTTTGTCCCCATCACTGCTGGCCAGCCCTGGTGTCACCTTCACAGGCAACAGGGCAGAGCAAAGCCCAAATAATGGACATGGGAACAGCTGGGAGAGGAGGACCCTCTGAGCATCCCAATAAACCAAACTCCTCCTGGGCTCTGGGAGCTCAAGGACAGCCCTGCAATGTCAGCAAGGGGATGGTGGCAGGCAGGGATGCTGTGTGCCAGCCACAAGGATGCCAGCCAGGACTGCACTGCCCCCCCAAGATCCCAAATCCAGGGGCACAGGGGCAAGGGACTGCAGTGGGCAGGAGATTCTCACAGCTGCAGCAGGCAGACAGGGAGGGTGGAGGGCAGGATGAGAAGGGGGCAGCCCGAAACATATAATAAAAACAAAATCCCAGTAAGCACATTAGAATTCGTTTGAAGTGCAGAGGAGATTTCAGGCAGGGTTCTGCACATCTCCCAGCCCAGCGTGATTTACACATTCCTTGCAAGCAAAGGAATCTTCCCTGATTTGAAGTAAAACAGATGTTTTGGGGTTTTCTCTCCCCCCTCCCCATCCTCTTCTAATCATTTCTTTATTGAAATGATGGCTATAGAGCCAACCAGCCCAGAGCCAGAGCCCTGCTACCCCAGAAGTCAGCACTGGAGATCCCCTGTCCTGAGCCATGGGAGAGCCCCTTGTCATTGCAGTGGCTGTTCTTGTCAGCTGCCAGAGGTGTGGGGCCAGCCCTGCTCCCCTGCAAATGCTGCTCCAGAGCATTGCTCCCTGCAGGTTTCTTTCCTTGTTCTTCCCTCTGCAAGGAAGGATTGCAATTCCCTCCAGCTTTTCTTCCCCTGCAGCTGCAGCTGATCCTCCATCCCTGCTCCACCAACCCAGGTCCAGGAAACTTTCTAACCTCCACCACCAGCCCTAAAGATGGTGTTGATGGTGGCACTTGTCCTTATGGCCACACCTTAGTGTCACATCTCCCCCTGGCTGTGCTCTGTCCCCTCAGTGTGGATTGGGAAGGGCAGCAGCGGCGCTGCTGACACACACCAGGTGAAACAACCCAAGGAATTCACCAGGTGAAATAAAGGAATGGTGTTGGGCAGGCTGGAGCTGAATTTGCTCTTGATTTGAGCACTAAGTGATCCCGGTCAAGCTACTTTGCCTCTATTTTTGTCCCATGTTTTTCATCCAGGAAAATAATTTGGGGAAGGAGAAGAGCACCAAATGCAGCGGAGCTTCTGAGAGCTGGTTGATGCTGCAAACTGCCAGCACAGCCATGCCCTTGAGTTTACACTCAGAACAATAAGTCATGGCCAGTAGCAAATCTATCCAACTGCCCCATCTTTCTTTTCTTTTTCTCTTCTTTTTTTTTTTTTTTTGCCTTTCAAACCCTGTTGTTATTTCTCAGTACTTCGTTGGTGGCAGCAGGGTGGGAAGGCTTTTTGTAACACATTCACGTACCAGTGGGACTCACTCCCATTCCCGTCTGGTACAAGAGATTGCACAAGAGAGAGAAACAAACGGGGGATGAGGAAATGCGTGTTTATGAGAGGCAGCGCTGTCATCGTGAGCAAGGACCCCCCGCAGGAAAGCCAGCCTGGGAGCCAGTGGATTTCCATTCTCTTCTAACACTCCATTCATGCCTCTTTCATACCTCCCTGGGGGCCGGAGCCTGGCCGGGGTCCCACAGCCCCACGCGGGACTCGTGCGCCTCCCACGATATTTGCTGTTGGGTGGAAAGAGGGAGATGTTGTTGTCTCATAAAAATAATGAGTTGAGAAAGAGCAGCAGCCTTTGGCGTTGCCTGCCCTCCTTGTTTTGCTCTTTCAGCAGAGGAAGGTCTTCCCTCCTTTGCCACACTCCTGGTGCTGCCCTGCTCCCATCCTGGCAGGGCTCCTCGCTAACACCCACCAAGGAGCATCTCATGGACCTTCCCTCTCATGCTGTGCTTGCTGCTGTGAGCCTTCTCCTGACCCAGTCAGGAACCCTCTGTACAATCCAAACCCCATTGCTGCCTGATCCCATACAGCCACAGGTAAACAACCTTGACTGCAGCGCTCTGGGAGAGCCAGGGATCCTGTATCACTGCTGTTAATGATTTAGGATCGTGCATCCTGTGCAGATGACACAGAGAGGGTCTCATCCCTTGCTACTCCCCACCTTGTCTCCAGGACAGCACCTCCCTCCCTCACTTGAGGTAGCTTTAAGTGACAAATCCTCCTGCCTGACCCTGGTGTGCACACAAGGAATGGGGAGGGCTGGTCTCTGCACTCCCTCGTGCGCTGCAGAGTTCCCAGCGATGGGGCTGGGGTCTCCCCGCAAACAGGTGGGGTATTAATAAAACCAAAAGTAATCGCCCAGGCACACATACTACAACCCACTTGGGTCCCTCTCCCGTCTGCTCCTGCAAGCCCCCTGCCTCCCCCTGCTTTCTCCACACACCTCAGTTTCATTATCTCTGATCTGGAGCTGCCTATTACGTGCTTTTTGCCAACATAAATATTTAATCCCGGTGCATTGCACGGAAAGGCCCGTGTGGAGTTAATCCTTCAACTCATGTTTCCACTTGGAAAACAATTCAGCCTGTGGCAGGGCAGCAGGTACGAGGCAGGGACAGAGCCCAGAGCTGGGGGTGGCCTGGAAGAGTTCAGGAGCCATGTGTGGGGTGATGCAGGTGGGCTTTGTGCTGTGGGGTGGGCTTCATTCCATGGGGTGGGCCTCATTCCATGGGGTGGGCTTCATTCCATGGGGTGGGCTTCACTGGGTTAGCTCTGCTGGAGCAGCAATCAGGTGAGTTTGGATCAGTGATGGAAAAGCCACAGTGCCAGCTGCTGCCAGAGGTATAAGGAGCACTGCCAAGGGGCACTCGAGGTGCAGCATTGTGCTGGGATTCAGCAGGGTTTGGGATATCCCATTCTCTGCAGTGTTCCTGGTTGCAACAACATGGGAAATCCGGAGTGAAGGTTTTGCTTCATCTGCCAGAGAGGGACTCGGCAGCTGCACAATCCCACACTGCTCCACCAAACATCTCCCAATACACCTGCACACCCAGAGGCTATTTACACCCCAATCTGGCCATGATTTACCTGTGGGCTATGGAATAAAGGTTATGGGGTGATTGGTTTGTGGGGCTATTGGGTAGCACCTGCTGTGGTATGGGACAGCCCCTCAACAAAGAAAGAAATCCCAGCCCCAGACCCAACAGCAACAAAGAACATGGACAGAAATGCACCCTGGTCCTCATCCATCCCTCATCCATCCCATCCATCCCTGATCCATCCATCCATCCATCCCTGTCCATCCATCCCTCATCCCTCCATCCATCCATCCATCCATCCATCCATCCATCCATCCATCCATCCATCCATCCATCCATCCATCCATCCATCTATCCATCCATCCATCCATCCACCTCCATTCCCTCAGGAGGGCAGCACCCACGGGTTACAACACCACAAAACACACACCAACCTAACAAAGCTCCCAAACCCACAGAGGAGGAGTACAAGAAGCAAAGGGCCAAGAGTACAACTTGTGGCAGCTGAAATGCCTTTAAATCCTTCCCCTTACATCAGCAGTGATGTGTCAAAACACTGAAGAAGYGCTTTGGTTTTGGTTGCTTTGTCTGAGATGCCCTCCCAGCAGCCTGGGGTGGAGCCTCCCAGAGACCACCCATCAGTCCCCAGCATCCCCTGCCCCATGTGAAAAACGGGGCTGTGCAAAGCCTCCTGTGAGCAGGACACACCTCCACAGCCTCCTGTGTGCAGGACACACCTCCACAGCCCCTGTCCGGAAGGGCTGGAAGGCTGCGATGTTGCAATGATGCAAACCAGAGAGAAAGAAAACATGAAAGTTTTTCCCAGCCCTCAGGCAGGGCCTTGGGTTTGGGGTTGTGCAATGAGATTCGGAGGGGARGCCACTCCTGTARCTGCGGGGTGGTGGGAGATGCTGAGAAAGAAGGAGAAAAYTGGCATGMTCTGGACCTAGCTCAGAAATYRGGAGGAKAAAAGATGGAAGACAAGCACCAGACCCTGATYCAGGGGTGTGACAGTCCAGAGGTACATCCAAGCCCAGCTCACTGCCCAGATTTTTGGACAAGCACRTCCCAGTGCCCCAGACATAGCTCCCTTCACACCCACCCTGCCAGGGCAGCGTCTCACACCCAACCCCATCAGTACACCCAGTGAAAACAGAACCCCACTGACCCCTCCATCCACCACCCCTTGAACAATCAGCATCCCTCAGACCCTACCTCTTTTTTTTTTTTTTTTCAGAAACTTTTACATCATGACATAAGCTTTGGCTCCGAGGGTCTTCAGTGAAAGCCAGGGTATTTTTTTCCCCTTCTCATAACAGAAACCATATTGCTGTATAATCGAATTTACCTCATTCCTGATGAGGGAAGCGAGTGTGTGAGTGAGGTGACCAGGAGCAATGAGGGCACRAGTCCTAGGAAATATCCTTGGCAGTTTGAAGTGGCATCAGAGACCAATGGGTCATAGCTCAGCATGGAGCATCACCCACAGCGAGKCCACCTCACCCCATGGATGCTGTCTCTGCAACCCAGCAGCTGCTCCTCAGCTTTTTCTTCMATTTTATTATGAAATGTTATTAAAAAATATATTATTATTCACTGTATTGGAAACCCAGCAAAGGGTGTGGCTGGGTTTTAATACATCTGTTTTACAGGTGGGAAAACTCAGGAAGAAGAAGCTACTTTGAGGTTACCTTTTTCATGTCTGATTTACTGTCATAAATTCAGCTGGACCCAATGGGAGTTGTGGCTCTGCCACTGAAACCTTGAAAATGATGCTCCCAAAATGGAGATATCTCAATTTACTGGCTWCCTTTGCAAACACAGGCATGGGGGAAACAACCCTAAACCCCAATAAGTTAAAGGAATAAGTTAAAGGCCATTTGAGACCTACAGCCAAGTTCAGCAACCATTGGGCAGGAGCTCCATTGCCTGCACAGCTCCCCAGTGACAAACTCCCTGCAGAAACTCCCTGTTTCTCTGAAAAAATGCCATGGCCCTGAGGGGGAGAAGGGGTGGCAGAGCTGGAGAGGTCACTGTGTGCTGATAAACTCCAGTTTGGCACAGCCAGGAGGTGAGTGCTTACTGATGTTCTGCCCAAGTCAGTGATTAGAAGAGATTTGTTGTTTTTGTTTTTTTTTTTTTAAATGCACACACACACAAAAGGGTAATGAAGATAACACAGTGTTCTTCAGGAGACAAGGCTGGTGAAGGACTCTGTGTGCTGTTGTTGTTACACAAACAAAAAAGGGTGGGCTGGGATGTGCTGCAGGTGTCCTTTGGAAAAATGAAACAAAAAAATARCTTAACTAGTTTTATGGACTTGCAGCAATATATGAAATAAAAACACATTTCTGGGCTGAGCTGCGACAGATCTTGGAGCTCAAGGCACCCAAACTTCTCTCTAGAGTGTGAAAAAGAGGGGCAAGTAGGATTAGCTTTTGACTTTTCCATTTATTTGGAAAGCATCATTGCCTAATATCTCTAGCTTTGGAGACGTGGGATCCAATCCAGGGTCTGTCTGAGCTGATTGACCACCCCAGGCTGTGGAGATGGCTCCGAGTTCAGATAAAACCTGTGGGTGCAGCAGTGACTGAACACTTGGGCACCACAGGAGCTGGTCAATCCTTCCTTGGGCATGTTTGTGGATAGAGCTGTGCTGCTTTTGGCCACTCCTTAAAGCCTGGTCAAGCCAAATTCTTGAGTTGTCTGGAAATGTCAGGTTGAGCTGCTACTGGGTACAAGGCAGSTGTCAAACTTCCCACTCTTGGGTGCCTGCATCCCAGACTGCATGACAAAATTAGGAAGAGAATAAAATTTTTTGCAGGGAGCATCTCTTAATCACCTGACTAAAAAGGCAATTCTCTTGAGTGTTCTCCTGAAGTGGGGCTTATGTGAAGTGTGAGTGTGGCCATCCCTGACCTCTGCCCAGCTGGAGCTCGCTGAGGAGCTTCAGGCAGGTCACACCTCTCCCTTCCAGTTCCCCTCGCTATGACACGGCCAACAAGGACATTTGCCCTCCTTCTCACTCCCTCCTTCCCTACAAGATAAAAAARCAGGGAATTCTTTGTGTCCTGCAAGGGGAGAGGGTTCAAACCATGCTGTAAGAATCAAACCAGCGAGGGTGCTCTGTCCCATGGAGACCCGATGGACACAACAAACRGCTCCAAGGCAGTAGCACGATGCAGGTTTGGCTGGCTTGGAGCAAATCAAGGCCAGCAACGCCCCTGTTGATATTTATATCACAGCTCTTGCACTCCCTCTCCCATTAGTCCATGAGATAAGACTTGGATGTGCAGTGGGTTTAGGTTTCTAACAGTCAGGAATAGGAAAACTGTCCAAGTCTGTGACTAAAAGGGGTTGGTGATAKGGGATTGCTGATGGGAAAAAGGTGGAATGGCAAAGGTCCATTTGTCTACCAAGAGGCCAAAATTTTCCTCTCCACCCCATGACCATTCCCAGAAAGAATCCTTTATTGGCACACTCCCCCAGTCTCCATACCCCATACAACATGCCTCCTCCTCCTCCTCTTCCTCACTACCCCACTGCCAGCCTTCCTCCAGACACCTCCAGAGGGGCAATGTGAACGGGCCTCAGCCCAGACAGGCTTGGGATTTGGATGCTGGGGATTTTTAGGACAAAAACATGAATGTTGTTTCAGTCTGGCTGTCCTGAGGAAGGGGTGGGGAGGAGACAGCTATGGGAGGAGCKCTTCTCTTGCTCTCTGTGGCATGAGGCATAAGCAGAAGCAGAGAATTTGGGGAGGGAAACCCAAAGTGATCTCCTTAAATCACTCAGCAGAGCAAATGGTGAAGCTGGGAAGAGCCCCTAGGCCATGAAAAGAGCATGAATGTCTTCTCTGTGGTTTTTAGATGTGCACCTTCCTGATGCTGGAACTTCAGCAGGAGCCCAACCTGCATCCACAAATGGGACTTTTTTAAAATCAGTGCAGGGATGATCCCCTTCTGCTGAGCCCCTGAGCTCTCAATACAGACCATCTTTCACGGGGTCAATCCCCCTGCCAGCCAGTAACCCACACACAGCCCAGCTGAGCCCTGAGAGCTCCGTGCTGGACTCACTTCAGCAAAAACAACCACACACCTGAGSCAGCACTCAGAGCCCGGCTCTGCCACAGCCCTGCAGTGCTGGGAAAGGACAAGCATCGCTTGGAGAGCCGGCCCAGGATTTGGCAAGCACTTGTTCAGCTCCTGCCTTGCCTCGCTCGAGCTTCCGCAAGCCAGGAATGCCTGAGGAGAAACTGCAGCCGTGCACTGCCCGGCCTCGGGAATGGGAGGAGTGGGTTCAGTGGAGCAGCACAGCTCCTGTGCRCACGGGGGACTCGGCCAAGGGCTCCAACAGATGTGTTTTAACCCATGCCACTGAGCTGTTTGGGATCTGGGTCCGATTGCTCCAGCCCTCACTGACGTGTCTSCCTGACGGAAGACCAACAATAACAATTAGCATCATATAAGGAGCAGGGGACTGCTGCCAGCATTAACACGCTCTTGAGCACCAAGGGTTTTCCATTCCACTTTTCATCCCGGCTCTGCACAAGGCAGAGGTCACTCAGCATTCATCAGCCTTGCTCTGGGCCAGCTCCTTCAGCACGTTCAGCTGGTGGGATTGCAGCCGCTGCCTCCCCGTGCTCCCACGGGCTCTCCCTGCTCCACACCTTGGCCTCTTTCCTTAAGCTCACCCAAAAAAGGGGATATCATGTTATCCCAGACTGAGCCTGGCCCTGCTGTTCATGGCCTGCAGACCCTACAGATTCGGTGGGCAGGATTTGGTGGGTCCTGGCTGCAATGGGAGCCTCACGTTGTCACTCTGCGCTCTGACTGAATCCCCTTTATTCCAACAGCAGCCCTRAATCTTCACCCCCTAAGAAGGGATTTCCACCTTTCCAGCACCCTTAAAACGTGCTCTCCCAGAGCCTTTGGGCTGGTTCACAATCATCCTGGGGAAACCCCATCTGAGCCAGCAAAGGGAATGTAAAGTCAAGGCTCCTCCACAGCATATGAACACACTCCAAGGAAAGGCTCTGGAAGGAATCCTGATGACTTCCATATTATTTCCAGTAAATTTTGTGCTGATTCTTGGCACAAACTCTGGAAATGAATAGGCTAGGTCAGGAATGTAAATAAAGTGAAACATTGGGATTTAATCTAATCTATAATTATAGTATCTGTGGCGCAGGGAAGAGGTTGGTGTGTTTGCACTGCTGCTCTATTGAGGAGCTGGAGGGGGTTTTYATTTCCCTTTCCAGAAATTCCCATTTTGGCTGAGGGATACTTGGTGTCTCCCCAAGGATCTGAAATGAACGTGCTGGGCTGGCAAAGCTGCTTTCTGGTAGCCAAGCAGGTACAGCTCAGCCACGAGGCATCCCCAGGCACTCCCTGAGAGCTGAGATGGATGAGCTGGGCTGAAGGCTCAGGGAGGCTGTGGGATGCACCAGGGAAGCTCCTGCCTCCTCAGGGAAGAGTTTGGATGGGTTTGTGGCGTGCTCAGTCCTCCAGGCTGGGTTTGACCTCTGAGACAAGCCAGAGCCTTTTCTCCTCACTGGTGTTTGGTGTTTGGTGCAGCACAAGCTGCTGTCACAGCCTGGTGCTCCTGGGACTCCCAAACCACCCAGATGAGTGGCACTGGCTGCTGTCCAGGCTGGCTGGGCCCTGCAAGGCGAGCACTTCACAGACACATCAACATCTCTGCCTGTGCCCTCCTCACCCCATCCTCTTCCAGATCCACCTGGGAGGAAGCTTGACTGACTGCTCTGGTCTAGCTGACCTYGGGGGAGAGAAATCCCTTCTCCATTTCACAAGAATATAAGATTTTTGCTTTTTAAGAACTTAAACCAACCTCAACAGCCTTTCAGAACTATCCTCAGTATCCCCGTGCAGGTCCACAGGAGTGCATTCCCACAAATGGCAGGAGTGTCCACASAKGTACACAAARTTTTGGAGAACATGACTTTGCTGAYRTGATCTWTTTTCCCTGAAAAACCCTCTCTGCAGGGACTGGCACCTCCACCCCAATRTGTTATGGGCAAGGGGAAGAAAAGGGCTGATAGGCAACATAYTTTCGTCAGACTGAAACTGCAAAAGACAAAGAAATTAGTTCTCCTTTTGTTCATTTATGTTTTGGAATTACAGAAGCAGAGGAATCAGTCAGACTTTGTTTATTTGTTTGCTTGTAGAACATWTTTTGGGTTTGTTTTCATACTCCAGCCCAGCTTTGATCTCGGGCTGGTAATACTCCAAACGAATGATCCACAGCAGAGTGTAATTGCTGTAGGTACTGCAGAAAGAAGGGGACAGGATGTTTGACATATTTACAGGACAAAAGAGACTCCYACGATGTCACAGTCCCCTTGCTGGGGTTATGTGACACCCTCACACTACTGTAGAAGCAAATCATTTGTTTTGAAGAGCTCTGSTGCTGCAGGCTCACCTCCCAGCCTAGAGAACAGCACAGGGCCTTGCAAGTGGCTATAATCAGACTATACCCAGCCCAGGGCTATTAGAGATAGCTATTTTTCCACAGAAACWAATGAAACAAGCAGAAGAAATTCAATTTAAGAAATGACCCCGTGCCCGTGYTTGTGTTGTTGTTCTGTCTGTGCGGGCGCAGAGCAGCGTTAGCCTCACATTTCACTGCTCTGGCTTTCTTCACGCTGTGTTGCAACCGTGTGGACATCTGAGCACAGGGATATTTACTGGGGGTGCCTGAGACCGCTCAGGACACGCTGGGGAGGGCCCAGGTTGGAGCAAACCSGTGTGTGTTGGGTGCACAGCACCCAGGGCAGCTCACCCTGGCGTGGGGCAGGGGTTTGTCAGCCCACGCCACGGGACAGCAGTGAGGAGGAGGTGCTGGGCTGTGCCCATGTGCATTTTTTGGGATGCCCAGGAGCTGGGGTCCATGCCCCAGAGGTGCCCACACACACATGAGCCCAATCCTGGATGCTGATGGGTGTCACTGCCCCACTAGCAGCGAGCCAAGCCCTGCGGAGTGTTGGCTGTGGGACAGAGCCAGCGCTGTGCCTCACCCCAGGGCTGTCCCCTCACACCAGGAGCTCCAAAGCTCCCTGGTGCCAGGGCACTGCTGCCTTCTGGCTGCCTGCAGCCACGACACCCCACAAAAGCTGCTGTCCTTCACCCAGGAGCACCCACAGAGCAGGATCCACCCCAGGCACAGGGCATGGCCAGCTCTGCTGATCGCCTCCATGGCAGCGTGCCTCCAGACYGGGAAGCAGGAGCCTGGCTTTGACCACAGGGATGACAAAACCCTGGACAAAGCCCTCTGCCTTCCACCCAAGGCTCTYCCAGCCCATTGCAGGCACCAGGAATTAGATCACAGAGCCCCTAGAGCCACGGGTGGGTGCAATCACCCCCGCCTGGCAGATGGGGAGGATGATTTGGCAGCCCGGGCTGCCCGAGAGCCAGACCTGCTGGCTCCCAGCTCCGTGTGCTCACCACGGCAGAGCCTCCATCAAACCCASGGTTCTTCCCTCTCCCAGTGCCCCTGGCAGCCAGGAGCTGAGAGCTCACAACGGGCCAGTTTTATGGGCATTGGGTTATTGGTGAGCTCTGCAGCTGCTCCAGCCTCACCCTGGCACCTTTTCAGAGCAGCCCAGCTCCCTGAGATATTAATAATTATATTTATGTGTTATAGGTATTTAACAAGAAAATGTCTGATATTAATAAATGGCAAGAGGTATCTCTTGGAGCCCAGTCCTGGAGACAGAGCTCCAGGGATGTGCAATAAAGGCTTTGGAGGCTGTCAACATACTTAACTGGGGGTGGTRGAGGGAAAGTATTAATCAAGGTCTTAAAAAGTTCTCGCTGACAGACTATTTGCCAGCTCTCGCTTTAAATGCTTTTGTGGTCCCATAAAAAGTTTCATTACTCACTACAAAATGTGTTTTAATTATTGCAGTCGCTCTGACATTAAGCCCTGGGTGTTTCTGTCTTGCTTACTCTGTCTCTCCTCTGTCTCCTTGCCTCTTTGCTCTGTTTTTCCTCTCTTACTGATCTGACTCCTGATATCTCTCTCAAGACAGAGGATGCCCTAGCTAACGAGCCAGGTTGGAAAGCCCAGAYCCTGCCCAAATGATATTAAAGGAGAAGTTAAAACTCAGATCTTGACATCATCCCTTTGCTCCTGAAAATAATTACTCCACAGGATTCAAACAGAAAATCCAACCCCCAAAAATATCTCCACAGAGTCAAGTGTGCACAATATCAGGGTGGTGGGCAGAGGGATTTGGTGTCTCTCTCTGATTTGTACRTCCTGCTAAGAGAACAGCAGTTTGCAGGAACACCTGCAACACTTCTGGCATCTATTTCATCCCACCAGGCACCCAGCACCTTGCTCCAATCTGATCACATCAGCTCAGCCCATCGAGGAGAGACCACCCTGTCCACCAGGCACGGACCAGGAAACCCATAACACTGAAAATGGGCGTTATCCTGGAGTCTGCCATCGGCTCCCAGTGCTTCCAGCTCTGTACTGGCAGACACTGCTTTTCCATTTCACCRGCTGAGTGTAACACCCAAAGCAACAGGAAGACTCCCACCATTTGTTCTGTGCCTGGTGTAACACASTGCTGACCAAAAGGGTCAATAACAATTAAAAAACAGCATTGGAGATCCCTCCTTGCCCCCAGCAGCTCCCCACACGTCTCTCCTTACTTGTACAGACCATCTGGTTCCAGGCACTTGAAAATGACCGAATAGAGGCTGGTTTCAGGGACATCTCCRTGGCTCCGACCCGCTGCCACACACGAGGTTGCCAGGCCAGAGAGCAAATCATCCGCAAAACTCAAGGATTCTCCTGCAGAGCAAAGAGAGGAGCGAGACCAGGACATCAATACAGGTGCACAATTACTGCTGGCCATCGAAAAAACACTGGAGGAACATCTCTACACAGGACCTTTTCCAAAATATTACACCCGCCACAGCAAAATGTGTTTCTGCTATGTTGGATTAACAGAAAAAGAGACATTTTTAGTGCTTGGATGGAATTGCTCTCAATGTGATGGATTTTTAATTTATTTTTTTTAATTTAATGACAGTCAGTAGCTTTGCATTCCCTTTCATCTGCAGTCTGCCAACTCYTGGAGCTTTGACTGGAGCTCCTTCAACTGTGCTGAAGAACACTTGCCTCTTTATAAGCACTCAAAGAAAAAAAAMCCACTAATTAAAAATACTGAAAAACCTTTCTTTTTGGTCTTCTGGTTTATAAAGCCTATTAAACACTTAGATCATGACCCAGCTGAAACTGAAAACGCTCCATTTATTAAGCTTTTTGGGCATGACCATCCACTGCTGTGCAACCTGTCTCCTCGCAGTGGGCAGCCTGTCTTTTGGTTAGAGCTCATTGCATTTCATTCCCATTTCATGCTAGTGGAACTGAAAACCCAAGGTACCACTGAGGAAAATGAGATAGAGGAGCTGCCCAGGCTGTGCCYCAGTGATGGGRATCGCAGCAAGGGCTGCTGTAGGTGATGGAGTTGTGCTGGTTTAAGCCAAGCTGGGCCCAGATTGCTGTGCCRGGCACCYTGTGCACGTGGAAATGTCAAGACAYGGCAGCAGAGGGAGGAGGAGAATTCCTTCCTCAGCACTTTAATTTTCTAAAAGCACAAATGACTGAGGACTACTGAAACAAAGCACCAGGCCAGGTTCTTGATACAGACCAACCCAGTGGAATAACCAGCCCAGAACATCCCACTGTAAAGCTGGATTATCCAGGTAGAAAGAAAAAAAAATCCYCTTGTCCCCATCCCCCTAAACCGCATTTGCGTCTTGTCTCAAAATACACAACTCAGTAACAAATGTCCCCCTTGGCTAGAGAAAAGAGCAGCAATAAATTCTTTTCCTCCCTGAAGGAATCCAAGCCTTAATTATTCATTTTAATGCTCCCAGCACGACTTGTTCTTTCCAAACTTTTTCAGGCAGCTCTGTCACCGGCCTCTGTAGCTCAGCCCAGCTCCTGGCCCCGGGTCCATCCCAAATCCCAAGACAGCTCCACGGGCAGGTTGGGCTGGCAGCAGGAAAATCCCTGCCTGGAAGTCACGAGCGCTGCCCAGCCTTGAGCAAGTCCCTCAGCTCCGGGTTTATGGTTCAAGCAAACAAACAAACYCCTATTGCTCATTTCCAACTTTCATTTCAATCCCTTTTCCTATGACATCGGGCTGGATTGGGGAACTCCCTGTCACCAGGAGTCACTGGGAACAAACCTGATGAATCACCAACAAAGAAGCAGGACCAGAATGTGCTGTTGAAGTAGAGCAAGGGGCTTTAAGGCTCTTCCAACCTCAAGAAACCTCCCTTCTGACCACAAAGAAGCTTCACAGGGGGACCAATTATTCCATGGATGAATGCTGGGGGATCTCACACCTTCCTGTAAGCAGCTGGTGAGGGCTAGGAAAGAAAAGAGAGCTGTGATGGGAGCTGGGCAAGGCTGAGGGGAGGTTTGGACTGGGCAGTCCCTGGGTAGGAGCATCAGCCAGGACATCTGTGCCAGGGAGCACAAGAGATGGGACGGGCTGAGACAGGGAGAGGGTGGGACCAGACATGCAGGAGACTGGAAATGAGATGGAAAATGTCATGTGCAACCACTGAATCAAAGAATGTATTAAGGCCAGGTTGGATAGGGCTTGGACCRTCCTGGTTTGGTGGAAGGTGTCCCTGCCCCTGGCAGAGGGTTGGAATGAGATGAGCTTTCAGGTCCTTTCCAACACAGACCATTCTRTGATTAAAATTGCACAGCTAACTCTCTCTAAGGTAYCCACTAACTTCTGAAGGTTCATCTTCCATGGTGTTTCCAGGTAGTTCTGAGGGAGCAGGTTGGCAGTGAGCACTGCTCTGACACTCAGCAGGAGCTACCTCCCACAGTGGATCATGGTTTGCCATGGATCAGACCTACCCAGGCAGTGGAGTGCATTTCTGTCTCCCTGCACAGGAGGAAATAAAGCTTTCAGGGTCTGCCAACAGTGTGTCCACTTGGGTTGAGCCAAAACTCTTGCAATAAAATCCACAAAACAAGAGGGTGCTTTTTGCTCAATCCTGAACCTCTGGGAACTCTCCCCTCTTGTTGGCTCTGCTGTAACAAAACCAAAGCAAAGAGGTTGCTATGAAAACAGCAAAATAGATGCCAACAAAGATGCTGGAACCTCAGGCCCAAGGCTGGGAGCTTTTCTGTACCTGTATTAGCAGCAGTGAGATCACTGGTGGTGCCAGACTGCAYGGACCATGGAGCAGAGACAGGGAAGGGATGCTCTGGGGACAGGACAACCACCCAGAGCTGTCAGTCTGCAGCCAGAAAAGGGAGCTGCAATTCTGTGCTCTCCCCTGGGCAAAGCAGAGCACTCAGAGACTGTATTTGTTCATCTCATACAAGACAAGGCAGAGACTGTTCGGTCCACAATGCTCTGAGAACACCTGGAATTAAACTTCTTATGCCTTCTTCAGGAGCAGAAATTTATTCACTAGATTTAGACTGGGACCTTGTCAGTGGAACAGAGATAAGGCAACAACAGCTGCTTTTGCTGGAAYGGTGAGAGAATTATCACAGAATCACAGAATGGTTTGGATTGGAAGGGACATTAAAGGTCACCTCCTTTCACCCCCTTCCACCCCAGCAGGTTTCTCCAAGCCCTGTCCAACATGGCTTTGGACWCTTGGGCCACTTGACTGACCACTAATGTTGCCCTGCCAAGGAAAAGTGATCCTGGGATCGTGTAGCAGCAGGGGAACACTGACCCAGCTRCACCAGGCCATGTGAGAGCTCAGCACACAGCGTTCCTCAACTGTGCTCATGACCAAGGCACAGGAAAAACAGGAGAGAAGACTTCACAGGGAAAGAACAAAAAGCCCAAATTCACCAATAAAAACAGGAAAAAAAAGGCCAAATAGAGAAACACAACTGTGAACACATCAACAGGGCAGGCACTCAGATGGAAAAGGAATAGTTGGGCTAATGGGCAGTAATGGCAAGAGGAAGGAAATTGGACGTGGATAAATGGYTGGTCTCCTCCTGAGAAGGGCAAATAACCCAACCATCTTTTAAGAAAGAGTTTGATCACTTTATAAAAGGGATTACACGGATAAGTAGCTTGTGATGGAAAGCAAAGGGGCTTCTTTTTCCCGTCTGGGCTTGTGTTCTCACACACCCCGCCAGCAAATATAAAGAAGGATTTCAGCCTCCCAGAGCAGCCCCGGAGTACAAACCTTCTAGATTGCCTGAGTATCTTTGCTCGCGTTATTAAATTTCAGAAAGAATCCAAAGGTTCTCTGCAGAGTAAATGATAGCTAAGTAGATCATCTCTGTGGAGTMGGAGATATTTTATTGACCAGACAGACATCTGTGTCCTTCATTAATAGTAATAAATAATTGATGTCACACTAAATAAAGCAATAAGCTGTTACAGATATCAAGGACAAATAACTGGCTCCTCTGAGGATGCCTCACCTGTGTTCACTTCTCAGTAGTAAAAAAACACAGAGCAGAGCTCAATATCACCATGGGAAATGCTGCGCACGGAGGAAAATATGTCACTTGCTGCTCACAGATTATGGGGAAATTGTGCTCAGCAATGGGATGCTGACACCTCTAAGTATCAGGAATTAATATATTAATATTAGGAATTCTATTAATTAATATTAATGTTAATATTCCCTCTCATTTCCATGCCTTCCCAGGACTGATCTGCTCCAARCCATCTACTTTCCCAGGCAGCTTTTGAAAATCCATCTCTGCTCTAGGAAGACACAGCTCCCTCCAGGTGGCATCTCCCTTCTCTCTCCAATGCAAGCCCTTGCTACAGACTCACCCTCATTTGCAGGCACGGTTGTGGACTTTGGAAAAATCTCCTCTTTTTGGTTTTCTAAACGTTTTGCACATTGGCTCTGGTGGTGTGGCTCTGCTGAAAACAGAAGAAAACACCAACACACCTGGAGCTCACAGAGGGATCAGCCCCATTCTGGGGAGCTTTGCAAACCTCTCCTGGCCRCAGCGGGCATGGCCAGGGGTCAACCCTCTGGTGACACTCTGGGATAGCCCCTGAGAACTCAACTCCATGTCTGGAGGAGGAGGAAGAGAAGCAGGAGGAGGAGACCCCCGGCCCAGCTGCCTGTCTGCAAGGCTGAGCTCTCCAGCCAGCGCATTTCCCGTGGCTGGAGGGGAATGTTCCTCCAGCGGGCAGGAACGGGAGCTGAGCAGTGGAAATGGCTGGGAGCAGGCTCAGARTGCTCACACACAGCATCCAGCAGCCTCCCTCTGCCTCAGTCCTTCCACTGCGGCCGTGCCAGCGCCCAGCGGTTGCGGACAGCGGGCTGGATGAATCACCCATCAACCATCCCGGCGAGGACAAGGCGAGCTACGGCGCTGAGCTCCACCAGACTAAACAAGAGAGCCAGGCCAGGAGCCTCCAGGAGGCTCGAGGAGCAAAAGGAAGCTCTGGGACCCTCGCAGGCGTTCCCACACCTTCAGCCCACGTCCCCGTGCCAAAAGCAGCACGGAGAAAACCCAGGCGCTGCAAACCAAAGTGGAAATTAAGAYGAGAGGAGACCTCCCTGCTGCCATTCACCTTCAGGATTCCTAGAAAGAGCACAAAGGGGAAAGTAGGAAGGCACCAATGTCTCTGTCTTGACAGCTTCTTTRCTGGGCTGGATGAAACCAACCCTGCATCGTTACCAGGCGCTTTCTCCTGATTGTGGTTTTCTCTCCCTGTCTTTCTCCCTTTTGCTTTTTTTCAACCTGTTTTCAATTTACTCTTGTGGCATCTCTGACTGTGACCTCATTCTGGTACTTAAGGGGGGAAAAAAAAGGAGAGAGAGAGAGAGTGTCCTTTAAAAAAGAAATGAAAGAAATCATATTTTATTTAGTTTTGTTGGTTTTGAAGCTTTAGCAGAAGAAAGATTAACCTTTTCTGCCTAACTTAATGAAAACAAGGAGAAAGGCTGTATGGATAAATAAATATCTGTGTGGGTATGGAGCAGGCACGATCGTGTTACAGCCCCGGYGGAGCTGTAATGGGGAACAGGCGCGTTCCTGCGCAGCGGCTCCCAATTCCCGATCCATTTTCAAGGAAAGAAAAACAGAGTAGAATGTCAGAGGCCCAAGTGGGCATAAATGAGGGAGCCCAGAGAAAGCAGATGGGGCCCAGCGAGGACCTCCGTCCCCAGCAGTGACCTCCAGAGCAATGCCAGCGCAGCAGATGGAAAATGAGACCTTACTCCACTTCCCCTTGCCAGCTTTTGGTTCCTGAAATGAGGAAACAAAYGGCATGCCTGGCCCTCCAAGTCTGTCACCTTTTGGGGGTCCTTGCCTCGCCCTCCTCTTCCCCTGGGGCTTTGCCCCTAAGGAGGGGAGGCTCAGAACAGGGCTGTGAGCAGAAGGCTTGGACCAGGTTTTTGGATGAGTGGATGGGGAGCACAGGTTTGCAGGGGGGTTCCTCCACCATGAGGCTGTACCTGGGTTTAATGTGCTTTGGATCTGGCACTCAGTGGGGGAAAGCAGCAAAAGGTGGTTGGTTTGTCTTGGAAATGATGGGCTGATTTAAATTAGTGTAACATAACTTCAGGCGACRGAGCTGTTCCGATTTACATCAGCAGATGGTCTGTCTCGCTGCCTAGATCATTAAAAGCAAACCATCCCTACTGATTCTGGTGGAATGATGTCAAAACCTCCTTCTCTACATGGCTTGCCAGATTATAAAAGAACTAAAAAAGCCTGGTTATTACTAAAAATTTTCTGCCCACATTCTGGGAGCATCCATGCACATCAGCCTCTCATCTTAGACCAGAGCCTAAGTCCCATGCCCCAAAACCCTGCAGCCTCAGAAACAGTTTCTTTGTCATGGCTTTTCTCAAAGACACATCCATCAGGAATCCCTCTGGCTGGGCCCAGGTTGTCTAGGCTGAGGCAGAAAAGCCAGTGATTACACTGCAACCTTGGGCACAGCTTGTGCTTCACTTCCCAACTTGTACAAAGGTGCAAATCGAAATTCCCTGAATGGCTTCACCTTTTATAAAGTTACGGAATTTGGGGGGATTTGCTTCCTATGTGTGTRTGCTATCAGACATATTAATAATGGTGAGATCTCCTCTGGGCTTCCATCTTCTCTGGTCCTCCATCTCCTCTAGGTTTCCATCACCAGGTCCTCTGCTGATGAAAGGCAGCATTTGTAGATGGTTAAATTAAAAGAGCAGATCTTTAGCTGAGCTAAGAGAAAAAGTTGCATTCCAGTGTCACAGAAATCCCTTCARTGCCTTAATTTGTGCCCTTCAGGGCTGGAACTTGCATGGCGTGACCAGGTGGAACTGAGGGATGAGCTGTTCTCATCAAGAGATGCTGGTCAAACAGGAAGTGGTCTGAATTTGGATGAGCTGCAATGTTCTACGGTGCACAAGGTAAATCATGAGTGTAAATCATGAGTGTATTCTTCTCTCAGGGTCATCAACAGGACTCAGTGCTCCTTCATCTGAGCTCTCCACAGGCTGCTTATCACAGGTCTTTCACAGTCAATGTCCAAGACCTCACCAAAAAAAAGCTTCAGCTCACGTAAAAGCACATCCCCAAGGCGGTGTACTGCTGGAGGAGAGGGAGAACTAAAGCATTTCATTCTGTGCTGTGAGCCCTCCAGGATTTCTCAAGGTTCACTGGGCTGCTAAGGGTCAGCCCCAGCCAGACACGAGCTGACTCTGCTACGCTCAGAGACATCCAGGCATGAGCCCAGTTCCAATCTCAAAGCCACGTATTCACATTAGCACGGTGGAGAGTCCAAGTGAATGTCTCTATTCCCTGGGAGTTTGTCTCGGGCTCTGCAGCACATTAAAATAATTACTTGATTTCAAGGCGAAGTGGGAACCCATTTGTGCTGGGAGTTGTGCAGGCACGAAGCAAAGCGCTGTCTTCAGATCATTCTTGTCTGGCAGAAGATTTTGTCCATCACCACAGAGCCAGTTCTCACTCTCATCACCACAGATCTTGTTCCCACCCTCAATCTTGCTTTCCTTTCATATTTAGCTTCTTTTAAATCAGAGATTTCTAACAATGGACCAGGCTCCAGACCTCTTGGTGGTCCCTAAGGCCCTCAGCTGTCAGCCTGTGGCAGATCCAGGGACTTACATCCATCAGGAATCCCACCAGCCCTGTTCCAGCCCCAAAGCCACTCTTCTCCAAGATAAACTGATGTATCAGATGCTGCAGAGATGGCAACAAAACCTGCATCACAACCTGGATCCCCTTATTGCAGTTCCCAGGGGAATGAGCTGCTATCTGAAAATKACTCCCAAATTTTGGATGCAAACACTGCACCAAGATCCTGAGCTCCACCAGCCCAGAGAGATTAGGATGGCTAAACTGGAAGAGAAGCAGCTTTCACCATGAGCCACGTCTGAGGACATATCTTGGGAAGCTTCCTAAAGAAAGGACACAAATATAAATGTCTGAAATGCCAGACCAGCAGGAAGGGGAAGGAACAATTCCTGGAATGAAACTYAGTGTGCAATTAATTGCTAAAACCATAATTATCTTGGGTAATTTGTCTAATCAGCTCCATGTAAACCTGTGGTGAAAAGCCATCAACTGGTCTGTGCTTCACATCTCCTTGCATTTACTGGGAAAGTGGAATTTTTGGGCTTCTACGTTTCCATTGTTGCCTGATCCTGCTCCCAGTCCCTGCTTGTGTTTCACAGCCTGGTCCTCAAAAGTGGACCAAACCCTGACTGTAATSGCAACAAATTTAAAGAAAATCTTCCTTAAATATCTTAAATATTTAAATATTTTTGGCCCCATTTATTCTAAACMGAGGTCATGTGCAGGGATGCTGATGAATTAGTGATAAGCCTTTGGACCAGTACATTCCGAAGCGCTCAGCAAAACCCAACTGCAGCCAAATCTGCAGGCTGTTATGACTTAAAAATTGGTCCTTATGGAGGAACCTGCATGGAAGCAGACCTCTTACTTGGCCCTACTCTGCAGTTTTGGACATTTGAGAATGGCGGGGCAGATCCTCAGCTCATAAAATCTCCTGTAGCTCCCTTGAAGTCAATGGAACAATAACAATTTACACTTGTTGAGTTTCTGCATCCTGGCTGTGAGCTCTTTGGAACAACAGCACCATAATGATTATTACAGATATTCTTGATCACTTGTCTGAGGCGGACTGGAGAGCAGCACTCTGTAAGAAAATAGAGGCTTGGTTTGCTATGATTTCCAAAGAATTATTGACCCGTGTCTTGCAAACATTTACACATGTTTAGCTTTACTCATGTGAGTTGTTCCATTACACTCGTGTGCCAGATAAACTRATGTACATGCTTGCAGGACCGAGGTTAAAACTTGTGCAAACACAGCGAGTTCTAAATATTTTTGTAGATACGTTGTTACCTCRGAGTCAGAGGAGAAAGCCTCTCATTTGGCTGTGCCTCTTCCCAAACTCTCCATTTACCCAAGCAGGCATCACAAGAAAAGCCAAAGGTAATACCAAGATAAAAATGAAAAAAATAGCAATTATCTGACCCAGCTSAGAAGGCAGGAAAGACCCACTTGGTCAGGACTAGCATATGCAAGAGTTGACATCAGTTCTTGAACGAGGAATTAGCTGCATTACTGGAGTACATTCACCACAGCTTTTCTTAGCACAGCTCATGAATCACCCACTCACTGGTTTTCCAATAATGAAATTAACATTTTTCTTCACAGTTTCGATCCATTAGAAGGCATAAGAAAAGGGGAAAGCTGGGAATCACTTGCTCTTGAGGAGTCTTTTTTAGCCATCACCATCTCAGCAATCCCTCCACCTTTTCCACTAGAACTGCAAGTTGAGCCAGGATCTCCCACCCTGCCACAGTCCTGCTGTTCACAGGGACAGAATACAATCTCTGATTTCTTAAATTGGGGTGATTTCGTTTCCTTGAGGACCAAACTCGTGTCTGACATGCAGAGACTTCAGTGCACTCCATGTTAATAGCTCTGACAGTGTGATTTACACYCCTCAGTCACAACATGAGCTCTGTTGTGACACATCTGTGTCACAGGGCCTGCAGTGTAGGGACAGACAGCAGGCAAAGGCACGGGGGTACAGAGAAAGGATGTTACTTTTAGCAGGGAAAAGGCAAATCTGAGGCTGTAACCCTGAGTCCCAATCCACCTCTCTCACCACTGATGGCTGATTTTCATCTCCAAAGGGCCATTAACCCTTTCTTACAAGYGTGCAAACCCCAGGCACTGAGCACACCTGCCACTGGCACACAGCACGATGGACTGAATGCCTTCTGCTCCCAATTTTAAGTCATCCCAGAAAGAATGACAAATCAAGAAAGGCAAGTCAATGCTGGCACCCACAGGAGAAGGGAGATGTCAGTAGCCAGATCTGATGCATGGTGTGCTCTGGGAACCCATCTCACCACTGTGGTGGGAACAGCTCTTTGACTCTCAGATGTCCTTGGCAAAGCGAGGTATCTGAGCACACGTCCCACCCCAGGACCACTGATCCCTCCAGGATGGCTCATTGGGGACGTGTCATCGCCAGCAGCTGTGCAACATCTGACCACTCAGATGACAAAAGACAGGTTCCCAGAATGAGCAGAGGGGGATTAAGCCAAGTGGTGAATGGATTCCAGGGCTGTTCCAGGATCGGTGCTGACGGGGGAAACCAGGGCCAGGTACCCAACCCGGAGCTCATACAGGGAGGTTATCGCTYCCCTCTTTTCTTCAAATCCCTAAATAGAACCCAAACATCACTTGGGCCATGTCAGAGAGATAAGATGAGTCTCTCCCATCCCTTGCAAAGCCTGAAATAGAAGCCCCACTACTCCGTATCCAAAGCATCAGGCGTAGGATGTTGACATTTAGCAGTAGGGAAAATTACCCAAACAATGAACCCTCTCAGGTCTCTCTTCTCCCCTCCCTTTCCCCAGTCCCCTGGAAAATGTTCATAAAGTGAAGTGGAAAAAAAAAAAAAAAAAAAAAAAAAAACAACACCACCAACTTAACCCAAACCCCAACAGCCCAAACCCAATCTTCTGTGGAAATAACATGTAGAGGGGAGTGAGTCAGGCTCTGTTAACTATGCAAGGATCACCGGTCCTGGAGACAGGGATGATTCACCCAGGCAGCAAGAACTAGAAGGTAGAAGAGACCAAACAGAGGGTGCAGAACCAAAGTTGTATCAAAGAAGAGAAGGAAATAAGAAAAGAATTGGTTCCATGTTGCAAGACACCTTGCTCTTTATCAAACATCACTCAACTGACCTAAGATGACTCACTTGATAATGGTGAGATTATTCCCTGCGTACTTTGTCCAGACTTTCTTTATGAGAAGGAGGGCAAGCAGTCTGTAAGACTTCAATCCATCCCCATTTCCTGCTCCTCTCTCTCTTCTCCCCCTTTCTGAGATGCTCACTCACTGAGAGCCTCATCTCCCTGTTGCTTCTGTTTCCACTGCTCCTTTCCCACACCCATTCCTTTTAAATTCGGCAGCATTATGTGACTCTGTTTTCCCTATAAAAGATGCCTTCAAGGAGATGAGAAAAGCAGGGCCTGTTTRGGAGCACAGCATGCCATGGGGAGGCCCTCCAGGATGCCACTGGCACAGAAAGTACATTGTCACAAGAGATGGAGAGGAGAATATGGGGCTCAGGTGCCTGGGGCGAATTCCTCCTGCCAGAATGCTCTCCTGCTATTCCACCATTCCTCCTTCCTCTTCAGCTGCCCCCCTCACCCTCCTTTTATCTAATAACCAT
>NW_026624072.1:155517-158871 GCF_030028575.1 Malurus melanocephalus | reverse complement strand
ACCCCAGGTTTCCTGTAATTAGTCAGTCTTATTAAGGGATRCACTGCTCCATCCTTGGAGAACTGAGGAATGCCACCACGTGGTATCTCAGGAACATTTTTTGCCCACTCTCTGCCCAGCAAGCACTGGAGTGAAAGCTGTGGCAGGGAGCAGCCAAGGCTGGGCTGGAGGAGCTGCAGGGGGCTGGGATGCCGTGTGGCCATGGCCAGGTGCTAAGCCAGGATCACAGAATCATAATGGTTGGAAGAGACCTCCAAGATCACYGAATCCAAGCTTTGACCAATCAGTGTCTTGTCAGCTGGACCAGAGCACTGAGTGCCACTGAGCAGGCACTGTCACATCCTTGCTTTTCCTTCTCTTCATCCCTTCTGCCCATCGCCGCTGCTTCAATTTTTCAAGTGCAGTGATCAGTTTGAAGACTCAGTCTGTTCATTCTGGGAGGTTTTAGTTCCACCACAGGTGTGGAAAAGCACTGCAGGTCATACAGGTGGGTCCATTGGCACCGTTCAAGGCCATCCTGGCCAATTCTGTGATAACTTGGCACAGAAAGGCACGGAAAAAAGAAGTGACTCATGGGAGCWGTTGTTTCCAGCCACCCAAACTGTGAGAGGTGGGCTTCAGACCCCCTAATGCTGTTTTCATTTTTSTCCTCCTCCCAAGAAAAGAAACCGAGTGTTTATTTCCTGAATGCGCCGGTCTGAGAAAGGGCAAAACTTTCCTGTGGGAGCCAGGTGGCTGGAAAGGGAAGGCAGAGGCAAATATTTGCCGAATTTGTCAATGAGCTCTTATTCCATATTTCTTATTAATATTTATTTAGACATAATRTGAGAGAAACCTGCTCAGACCACAGCAATGTGGGTATTCCACTGTTATTCTCCTCGTGCCAGCTACTGGGAGGAAAGAGGGAGGAGGGAAGGAAAAGCAGAAAAGTGAAAGAGTGTCAGGGAGTTTGCAGACAATTTTGAGAAAGTTACAGGCTTTCATCTTGGCTTAGCAGGAGGTGAGATGCCTGGAGAAAGTCAATGCATCCATGGACACGTGATGGGCTAAGAGGTTGGATAGCTCAGCCTTCCTTGCTGATATTCAAGGCACAGGTGTAGCTTTGAGAAAGAAATTTATCTCATTTTAGATCCCTTTCCCCCCCTCCCCTTCTTTTAATGAGATGGAGGCAAAGAGAATAAACTGCAGCCCCAGGTTTAGTAAATTGTGTGAGATGAACCTGATGCATTTCTTCAGTGAGACAGTTCATTCCCYAGGCAGGAAAACTGTGGTACAATCTAATTTATCTGGGTATCCAGAGGCACCGTGATGCGACACAGGTAATTATCAGGTAAGCTTGAAAAGATGGGAATTAGCAGAATTATACAGCAAGTAAGAGACTGAGTATGGACAGGTTAAAACAGGCAATTCTGAGAAGAGAGTGATGGGAACTGAGTTATCACCACCAGAGCTCCTCGATCATCAGCCTTGTAATCAATCTTATTTCTCCCTGGAAATACAGCAGTGATTTCAGCACCGATGAAGCGRTGCGTTATTAGGACACCAGAGGATCAGTCAAAAGAAATTAAAATAACTTGAGGGCTATAGCAATGGAATTGAATGGATTTTAATATTTAAAAATGCAAATTAAGTTAAAGATGGACATAAAATAGTTCTTTTGTTAGAGGGAACTTCTTCAGGCAGAAACAAAGGAGGATAAGGAGGATGAAGGAGGAGAATTCCTGGATGCACTGGCTGGTCTTAGCAAAACCACAGGAGAACTGGAGAAGAGGAAAGGAAGCTCTTGGATCTCTTAAAAAGGATCTTCCAGGTGGGAAGAGGAATTAGGAAGAATCAAATCATTGGACAGCRAAAGGCTCAGTGTGGTGGCCCACTGCCTGCCTCACCAGAAAAATCACAAAATCTCCACTCCAACCTCTTCAAAGAGGGACCAAGGGTGGGGACAGGGCACAGCTGCTTGGGGCTGAATTTTGGAAAGCTCCAGGGACTCCTCCATGAGCCACACAGGTGGTGTTTAAATCCCCACTGCTCAGAAGCTGAAATCCCACCAGACTGTGATGTCCAGGAGGAAAGCCGAGGGCATCACCAGGTCCCCAAAGTGGCCGGAGGAGACAGCTGGCAGTGTGTCCCCTGTTGCCCTCCGCTGGATAGCCGGAGAATGTCACACTGCTGTGTCAGTCTGGGGACAGCACATCCCGGAGCATCTCCTCTTTCAGCTGGGGCTGTGCTCTGGCAGGGCTGTGCTCTGAACTCCAGCTCTGTTTTYGCTCTGGCTGTGTCTCGTGTAGCAACAGCTGGGGGACATAGGTCTGCTCAAACCACAGCCAGACGATTGGAAATTAAAAGTGATATTCATATATTAATTAACATCTGGTCRCTTGTCTAATTACACGATTCAATGTGCATGAGCTTTTTGTTCCCTCCATATTTTATGCATTGAATGAAAACTAAACAAACGTTGCAAAAGCAACACTGMAGAAGCAAAAAAACAAACAGTATCCAAGTGTGTACTTACAACACTTACTGACCCATCAGTTTAATTAACATGCAAAGGAGGGCATGACTAAACCATGACCACGAAGCTGGTGCTGACACTGAACTGGAATTAACATCCAGCCTGCTCCAAACTGGCCATTTTCCAYTCCCTTTGCATGCATTTGTCATAAATAATAAATAATAATTTGTTAAACTGAGCAGCTCAGGGCCTGATTTAGCAAATTAGTACTTAACCATTTTCAAAAGCTACTTTTAATGAAAACAAGCCCTGAAAAAAAAAAATGGCTCTAAAGCACCATCCCAAAGGAAAGGGRCGGATGTCTGTGCAAACCATCCAACAGTGGCTGATGCCTTCTGCCATGCTTTGGGGATGGAAATAGAAAAGGAGGGGAGAGGAAAGCAAGGTTAATTAAAAAAAAGTCATCATTCAAGTCATCTCATGGTAACATGTGCATGTGGCTGTCCCCATGCAGCTGGCAGGGATGGGTGACAAGGCAGCTGGTGGCCCTCAGGGAGATGATGGGGATGAGGATGTGGTGGCAGGGAAGAGAAATGCTGGAGCTGCCCCATCCCTGGAAGTGTCCAAGGCCAGGCTCGACAGGGCTTGGAGTCACCTGGGAGAGTGGAAGGTGTCCCTGCCCATGGCAGGGGGTGGAGGACCATGAGATATCTCAGAGGTCCAGGTGCCACCCTCTCAGTCCCTGATCAAAGTCACAGCCAGCACAGCTCCTGCACAGCCATGTGGACATTGCTCCATGAAAGCTGGTACCCCCAGGCTCAGAGCCCACCACCCCAGCCCGTGGGCACCAACTGGGCTGGAAAACCCAGGCAATCAGCAACGTTCAAACCCATTCTCTC
>NW_026624072.1:143604-155289 GCF_030028575.1 Malurus melanocephalus | reverse complement strand
TCAGAGCAAGAAGTCAGGCACACATCTGCTGGAGTATTCCACTTCCCTCACTCAAATTCTTGGTTTTGCCATCTGTAACTGAGTGGGGCTTATGCCTCACTCCCTAAATTGGGACACCTGGTAAATAAGAACTTGTTCTTTATCTGTGCCTGCTCTGTGGTCTTCAAGACAACTTCGGTCTTCAGGACTCCTACCCTCTGATTCTTCACCAGCATCAGGAAACGTGACAGGAGGAAGGAACAGAAATAAATCCCAAGGAGACCACTGTCATGCGAAACTCTGGCACGAATGGCGCAACCGTTTGCATGTCAGGGGGCTTGGGAAGGGGTGGTGGGAGCTGGCAGGGTGGGCATTGCTCAAAGGAAACCACAGAGGACTGACCAAGCACTCGAAGGATTCCACGCATACCTCCCAGATACGCCAGCGGTTACAAAATCCCTGCCCGGACTGGGTGGCGGCATGCCCTCGGGGAGGGAAAGAAAAAGGAGAAAAGGGAAAAAAAAAAAAAAAAGCCAAAAAACCAACCAACCATTCATGGGGCAGACAGAGGGCTGCGAGTCCTCTGCTTTCATGAGACACCGCAGGCATCAAGACATGGCTGGCCTGGAATTTGGGCTATGCTTGCGGTCCGAGAGGCGACTCGGAAGCCTTCGGTGCCATTAAGCAACATTACATGATAATGCTGCAGCACTCGCAGGCTGAGAGAGAAGGAAAACAAAACAGATGACTCTGGATGGAAAGGCATTGCTGTAAACCTGGGAGGGAGAAGAACATTCCTTCGGATACTCTTTTTGGCTGGTTGTGTCCTTTCCTCCCAGCTCCCACCTCTCTCTCTCCCTTTCTCCCCCTCCTCCTCTTGGAGAACGGGTGACAGCAAGGGTTTGTTGTTTTTTTTTTTACTAGTATTTCCATATTAAATAGAAAGGAAGAGTGTGAAAGGCCATGCAGAGCAGTGGCAGCTAGACAGTGGAATCTGCAACTGAAGGGTGGAGTTGGAGCACTGGAGAGGTGCCGGTTATTTATAGGGTATGAGAGAACACAAAAAATGTCTGGCCCCTTTAAGGCCCCTTAATCCAAACAACCAATGGAAAGGAAAAAAAAAAAAAGGAAAAAAAAGGAGAAAAATAAAGGAAAAAAGGGAAGAAAAAAAAAATAGGAGAAAAGGCATCTCTGTAGCACTGTTAAGTGTGAAGGATGACCAGGGGATGGCCTGGCATGGTCCTGTCCCGTCCCTCCAGCCAGACCTGTGCCCGTGACAGGGCAGCATCCTGCTGGGACAGCGGGACCAGCATCGGGGCACAGAGCCCTGTGCTCCTGAGGCAGCCCCGAGACACAGCTGCCTTGAGGGTGGGACGTGGCAGCTGTTTAATCCATGAGACAGCAGCGCTGGACCGGACACGGAGATGAGGAGATGAACGGCGCGTTCGAGAGATATCAAAGGGACAAACTGAGAACGTCGGGAACACGGCCTGGAATTCCCCCTTCTTCAGCCTGCATTCATGGAGCAACCAGGGATCTTTGCACTCTGATTTGAGGATAAGATTCACCTCCTCACTCATTTTGGGATCTATGAACGGGAGGATCACCTGTAAGGCCTCCTTGTGTCCATTTATTTCATTGAGGATGTGAATGCTCAGGAAAAGCTGCTGGTTGGACCCTCATCATGGCTGGTCTAAACATTATTTGGCTCCAGGCCTGGAAGACCAAACCTTCCAGCTCTTTCCTAGGGTTTCTGATAGATTTTAGGCCAGCTGAGTAATACTTTTTCCTCCACAAGATGTCTTTCCTGAAGAGGAGCTAGAGGAACATCAGTGCAAAGGGTGCCACACAAACCATGGCAGTTTTGTGCTCTTARTAAAACTCCTTTTTTTTTCTTCTTTCCAAAAGAAATGCATGAGGTTATGCCTATTTTTTTCTAAGCAGACATAAGGGAATAGTGAGGAGGTCCTGGAGGACACTCAGCACTTGGGTGATTTAGTGTCCAGCAAAGTGGGTAAGTCATCAGCTTCAATGAATATACACCTGGAACCAGGAAAACTGAAGACAGACAATTCTGTGGATAGGAAGGGGTCAGAAAAGAGATTCTAAAGCTTGAGCAGATGACAGTGACACTAAATCCTCAGGTCTGTTCACAAGCCCTACTCTTATTCCCCTGGATCCTATTGAACCCATGAGCCTCCACTAATAGGTTTCATTCTCCTCGGCCAGTATCAAATAACAAATGTCAGATCTCATATGGGAATCACTAACAACATAAAAATGAGATTTATATGGAAAGATGAAGTTCAAAAGAATAGTTACAAACCCCAGAAAGGTTTTGTTTTGTACCCAAGCACACACAAATAAAATCAAAGTCAAAACAGTGCTGCTCAGGATTGCGATCACCATCACCCGTGACCTTTTCCCACCGTCACTGTGATTTTGAACGCTGGACATTGGCTACAAATTAATTTGCTGARACTGAGGAAAATGCTTCCCTGATGTGTAAATAAGAAAAGGCTGAACATGCATTAGGTAATTTCMAACTTCCTTTAACTGCATGCTAATACTCCCTTTAGCTCCAGGAGCTCCAGATCTGCTCCCAGCCWTCCAACCTTGTCAGAAGGATGACATAAAAGTCCACAACTGCCAGTGGATGACGCTGGTTGAGCTTTTCTGGTGACCACAGAAATGCCTAAAGCATCGCAGATCTGTAACACATGGAGGCATGGAGAGGTGAAAAGACTTGGTTACGGTGGGGCTGGACAAGAGGGGTCTCAAGACAGCTCCTCTGATGTCAGTGCCCCGGGGAGGCTGGACTGACATCAAGCAGAGCAGCAAGGAAGAGGAGGGCTGAACCTCTTCCTGCTTGTCACAAGGCGAGGCCAGGAAACTCGGACCAAGGCTCTCCTCCTGCTCTGGACTTCAGCCACTGGCTCCTCTGACTTGGAGAATCTGTCAGCACACCTCAACCCTCGAAAACTGGGGCTTGAGCCAAGGYCCTCACAGGGGAGCAAAGGAAGGATGGGAGACGGAGTCCAAAAGTGTCTTTCCGCCCTAAAGGTGAGCCCTTTGGAAGAGTCCCACACGCTCCGCCTGGGGATGGCCTGCCAGTGGCTATTTGATATGTGGAGTGAATGAAAAAGTTACCCCCACACAAAGATGTTCCAGCACCTTTCAGCACCAACTTGTCTTTTCCTTTATCTTTTTTTTGTTTTAAACACAGGCTCTTGGGAAAGCAACTCAGCAGAGCAGAGACAGAATAGAATTGTCTTTTTTTTTTTTTTTTTTGGCTTCCAATGCAAGAATGCGAAGCATTGTCTCTCTGGGAGGAGAATTAAGTATGGGCAAGTGTTTTGGCAAGAGAGCCACAAAGGAGAATGGAAGGCGAGGATGAGGCGGGGGAAGAGGAAGGGAGGGAGAGCTGGGGGTCAGATGGATGGTTTTGTCTTTTATAAATCTTGGATGGGGAAGAGGCACACAGATGGCTTTGTGTTTTAAAATGATTCTAATAAATCAACTCCATAATCATAATCAAAATGCCCTTGTCTCTCTTTTCCCTCCCCTCTTCCATGGATCACAGCTGAGCAGCGAGGAGTCCAGCGAGAAGGAATGGCGAGGACTGAGGTGAAACCTGACCGTGGCGAGGGAGTGTGCAAACTCCTGTGCACGTGTGAGCCACCACAGCACTGGCCATGTCACCTCTGAGTGAGCAAATGTCATGAACAGGACRTGGAATGAGCACTGGGGGCTCTACAGACGGCGAGGTTGGGCATATCCAACAGGAGGAATGTGCCCATCTGTGTAGGATGAAGGTCTGAGTGTGAGACTGAGCCTGTAGCGATCTGCAAAGAGAGGAGCTGCCCTGATGGTGGGGAAGGAGTGGGAAAAGGCCGGGTCTCATCTCCCAGGCGGGAGCAGACGTGCCGGGGAGGAATGCTACGCCTCCGTTCCAGCACTCCAACTTGGCTGTGAGGAAGGCACAGCCTCTCCTCCTCCTCCTCCTCCTCCTCCAGCAGGAGCCACCGGGCCCGCTCTGCGGGGGGAGCACAGGCTCCTGCAGGTCGGGTTTTACATTTGGAGCTCCACGTGGCACAAACTCCCATCGGTTCCCTTGCCAGAGGGAGCCAGGTGGAGAGAACAATAAAAAGCAGAAGGCGCGGGGCGGGGCGGGATGGTCCAGAGCGGATGCAGAGGATGGAATTAATCAGCTGTCCGGGAGGAATATCAGAGCTCCTCGGCTTGTCGTCAACGCCTTCTCCTCCTTCCCAAAGACAGACACAATGAGAGACCAAGGAACATTTCCTATTGTTACAGGGGATTTGTCCACAAGGTCCAGCCCCATGTGGAAGTCATTACCGGCTGGGAGTGGTAGGTATCCGCACAGAACATGCAGCGGGACGGGATGGGGGAGGGCAACTGGGAAAAAGTTGAGAGATCAGAGATGATGTGTCCCTGCCTGGCTGATTTAAGCATCCCGAGGGAGGTGGTCACCACAGCAGCCCGGCTCCAAGGCCAGAGATCACCGTGGGCTGAGGTACAAAATGTTTTGTTTTGTGTCACCCCTTGGGCTGAGCCAAAGTCCTGAGTGCTCCCGTGAGAAGCCATCAAGGGTAGCTCAGCGCCAGCGGGAATGCATCACGGATTTCACTGCTGCTACCGAGCGGGGAGAAGAGGGACAGTTACATCAAGGTTTCCTTTTCACTCTCTGACCCTCCCTGGACAGAAAAGCAGCTGTACAAAGCACGAGGTGAAGAGCTGACCACTGCCCACCTGCACGTCCTCCTGCTCCAGCAYAACTTGGCCTCCAGGATCATGAATGGAAGAACGTAATTGTCCGTGGGTGAGAGCCCAGGACTGAGTGATCAGAGAGAATCAACACCTCYGTGCTCCCAGGGGAAGGCAGATCCTTTTAGACATGTTACAGCTAAGCTCAGTTTTTTTCACATTAAATCATATTTAAGACAGCAGCATCTCCAGAGGTGGTGATGTCAACATCCCCAGGGCAGCTGGAGGGAAGGGGCACCTCAGAAATCCGTGGGAAATTCACATCCCAACTCATTTGCTGCCATGTCTCGTGTCCTTGCTTCTGACCTGTTGGATGCTGAACAGGATTGAGTTGAACAGATGTTGCTGTGGGTAGAACAGTCCTGTGTACAACAAATCTGACCTCCCCAAGCTCTCTCATGTCTTCCTCATCCAGGAAGGAGCAGATAGAAACAAAGTCAGTCATGTAGATGTAAAAAATGTTGGTAAAAAGTCTGGTTGAGCCATTTGGTCTGACAGGAACCATGTGATGCATGGAAAGGAGAAGTGAGAGAGGAAGAAGGGCAGGCCCACAGCCCAGGGCTCTGTGGGGACAGGGACAGAGTCTGTGGGGCAAGCAGTGTCTGCTGGGGTTTGCAGAAGGTTCCAGAACAACTGCCAGACTTAGGGATGGGCACAGGACACACAGCTCCCCAACAGCATGGGGGAAGCAGGAGAACACAGCTGTGGGGAGACAGGACGGATGAGGGCTCTCAGCCACCCCAACATGGTATGGGACATCCTGGACAACTGCCCCCACAACAGTCCAGCACAGATTAAGCAGATTTCTCCAGCCTTCTGCCTCTCTGCTCCAGCCCAGCTCCACCACACCACATTTCTCACCTCCATCAAATTCCCTGCCCACAGGAGCCCTCACCAAGCCAAGCGTGCAGGCGCCATGCTGGGCTGCTCCTCTTTAAAAAGTAGAACAAAATAAAATAAGAATGCTCGCTATTCTTCCATGGAAATTATCAGCAGGAAGCTCGGGATGCTCAGCTCRTTCATCTCCAATGAATTTCACCTCAATTGAGCAGGATGTCCCTCCCCACAGGACAGCGTTCAGCTGGGTTCTTCCACCAGCATGAACAGCGCAGCTTTTTCTTGTTAGTGGTGTGAACATTCTCCTTAATTTATGTCCTACAAGAACTCATTTTTACCAACATTTATGCATCATAACACATTGCCCTCGTCCTGCAAATTCTCAACATGGGCACAGCTTGGTGTGTGCCTGAGATCTCCCTGGTTCCAATGAGCTTTTCAGCAGCAGCTTGCTGAAGAGGCTGGGGCTGTGCTTATGTTTTATGGATCTGGAAAAATTATTGCATAGCAATAGGGTTCAAACAGGAGTCCCCAGATCCATCAGATGTTTGACTCGCTCGGTACATGCAGTCTAAAATGGAAACGGCATGGGAAACATAATAAAATGTAATAAAAATGTCCATAAACATTTCAGGTTATTGAAAAGAATCTCTCTTTGCAAGTTCCCTAACTTTTGAAATTGTGAACATGTATTCTCACAAAGCCAGACTGAGAAGTAGCTCATATTTAATTTAAATTTGCATTGTTCCAATTACCCCTACAAAAAACACACAACATTTACATGTATAAAATACATTATTACACTGTATTTTTGTGTAATTTAAATTAAATTTAAAATTGAAATCATACTGAAACTAAATGTATTTTTTTGCCATATGTATTTGGGGAACATGCCATCCTTATCCTGTACAACCAAAGAATATAAAAATAAAGCTAAATATGGAAGTAATGAAGGTCTCTTTTCTCTTTAACTGTTTTTTGGTTTTGTTTTTTTTTTTCTCTTTTTAAGCATCAGCTGAATTTTTAGACAATTTTTTAACACCATAYGCACACTCTCCACTGTGGTGCTGAACATGACATGAGCGTGGTGTGGATCTGCCCTGTTCAGAGCTGGAAACCCATCAAACCCATCTCCCCTCCAGAAAATGGCTGTGAAGGCTCAGCTGGACAAAGCCACCCCCTGTGACAGCCAAGAGGCCACTGCCACCATGGGGAAGGCAGACACACAGTCCCCAGTGCCACCAGCCCACACCACGGTGACCTCCCAGAGCAGCCCCCTCTCAGCACCAGCCACCCCTCTCCCACCTCCCTTCCCCCTCTCCCCCCACTCCCAGGTCTCCTTCCCCTTCCCTCTCTCTCTCTCTTTCACTCTCCCACCACAGCTGGTTAAAATTACGCTGGAATTTTGTTTTTCTGTCAAGTGAATTTGGACCTGGTAAATCCCTCGCAGCCATTCCAGTGGCCTCCCAGCGAACATCCAGGCTGGATGCAACGCACATGATTTAAGAAAGGTGCTGCTGGAGAAATTTCCCAGCACCTTCAGATCTGGGGGCAACCAAGAGGGGCTCCCAGACACCCCAGGAGGGATGTCAGGATTTCCACATGAGGATGGCAGCAGGAGAAGGAGAGGTCTGAAGRTGTGGCCTGGCAGCTGGAGCAGCTCACCTTGCAAAGGTGGTGCAAAACAACAACAAAAAAAAAAGAGAGATAAAAATAAAACAAAACTGTGCCAGGCTTGGAGAAATCCCAGCCCTTTTGTCTGCAGAGATCACAGAAGCAAACCTGAAAACCCTCAGGTGAGGGAAGCCAACGAGGAGCTGTGGCACAGGAGGAGAAGGACATGTGCTTGGCTAACCCAGGGAAGGTGATTACAACACCTTACAACAAAACAAGGCTCTGAGCAGGTACCTGCACCCCAGTGTTTGTGCCTGGCACCGTGTGGACCTCCCAGTTTATGCCTGGGGTCACCAGTTCTCAGTGGTGTTTGAGTCACTCTGCCTGGAGCTGGCACAGCTCAGCTCAGRGCAGCTCCGAGTGCCTGGGGGTGGCACCTGGGCAGGGACATGTCCATGGCCAAACCCCAGAGCTTCCCCTGCTCTGCAGCTTTGCTGGGGAACTCAGACAATCCCAAAATGGGTGTCCCACCTCCCAGCACCATCCCCAAGGAACCCCAGGATCTCCCAAGAGACCAGGCTGTAGTTATGAGCAAGGCTGGTTAGGAATTTGAGGTCAAAACCAGCTGAACAGCAGAAAAGTCCTTCTGTTAAAAGTAGGGGGTTTAGAAACACACACACAGGTCAAAGAAATTTTGGATTGGGGGAAGCAAAGTGAGGCAATCCTTCTGGTACCATTGAAACTGCCCCATTATGACATTTTTGGAATGGAACAATGCTGTTTTAGCTCTCAAAATTACTTTTTGAAAGACAATCACCAATGGTTAAAAATACAAAGTTTTTAAAAGGTCAGGAAGAGAAAAAAAAAACTTTTTAGTTTCACACAACAAAACCTCTAAATTAGCCCTAAGTGGGTTTTATGAGTGGGCAAGGATGGGAGGTAGGGGCTGTAAAGGGCAGATTTTATTTAATGGAATATTTTGAGTTATTTTAGAAAGCAAGAAGGAGAACTGTTCCTTTTGGGCATAATTAAATACATGCATRTTGTGCATACATACACATGTATATATCCATGCACACCTCTTTCCAGACTCAATCTCCAGGCCCTCTCCAGGTTTAATTAATACCTGGTTGTGCTGGGCATGCAGACACAATCCCTGTCCTGGACAGTTCCTGATCCCAAAAGAACAAACCAAAAGATGAATTAGGATCCAAGGGRCAAAGCAACAGTTTAAACCCCTTCCTCAAAAGGCTCAGCAGYAAACCTGCAAGCAGAATCCACGGAGCTCTGGGTATCACTCAGTGCATTATGCACTTGGCCAAGTGCGTGGAGGAAAAGCTATTTATAAGRTGATGACTGAATGGCTGAACATGGGCTGGGTTGGATGTGAGTGTGGAAGAGAGGAGAGAGATGGGCTCTGTGTGTGTGTGCATGCCCACTGACACGTCCGTGCCCACCTCCTGCACGGGGCCAGCAGCCACCTCTGAAACCACCCAGAGGAGGTGCAAAGAAAAGGAAGAAAATCAAAGGCTGAACTTGGGACTGGTCCATATTCCTCCTCCCCTCACCCCAAACACAGCAATAAAAATGGCAAATTAACTTTAAGGCTTTTTTTTTTTTCCTCCCTCTTAGTCTTCCCTARGATGATATGAGAAGGTTTTATATATAATCTAGATTTATGGCTTTTTCGTTTCTCAGTTAAATGCGGGGYTATGAAAGGAAAAGAAGTCATGTTTTGGTCATAAACAGAAAACACGCAAACAGAAAATCATTTAGATATTAATAATGCAAACCTGACGCCTGCATTTTTATGTGTATATAAATATATATCCACACGCACAAAAAAATTACATAGAACCAAACCCCATGCTTATACATCATGTTTGTATACCACATCTAAGTGTACTTATGGAGAATTCCCTTTATTTTTTTTGGTGCTTGAAAACATGCCAGTAAAAAGCCAAAATGTCAGTAAACACAGAGGATGTCGTCACTGTTTTCCCTCTTCAGGTTGGTTTCCCTGGTGTACAAAGGTCAGCCCCAGCTCCAGCATAAATTATTGCTGCCTATTTGACTCATAATAACACATCCAAATAATAACCAACACATGCTGGATGCTTTATGGATGAATAATTCCTACCCCAAAGAACTGGCAATTTAAACAGTTTGGATGCAGCAGAACTGGGAGAAAAGTCGAGCTGCCCAGGTTGTGTGGTCAGCGGCAGAGTAAAAACTGAGCTCAAGGAAAGCCTCCAGCACTGAACCACTCCACTGCTGGGCCCAAGGCAGGAAAAGCACCTGGGGCACGTCCCTGGTGGGTGAACCTCTGTTAAAACCCMCAAACTTTCAGGTGCTGTGACCTGGAGCGGAGCTGTGGTGCTTTGGGACATCCAGGCGGGCGCAGAGCGGGTGCCAGCGGATGTGATGCTGCCTTTTCCTGGGGGATGTGTCCAGGCTGTCACTGTCCCCTGACCTGCAGGACCTGCTCTGGCTGGACACAAGGCTCACACCCCTGCAGCCTCCACAGCTCCCCACACGTGACGAGCACGAGCACAAAGCCCCGCGAGCACATCCTCAGCCTTCGCCGCTGGCTCCGTCCCTGACATGTAAATAATGACAGACCATTTCCAGGGCTTTCCAGCCTATTACGCTGCTCTTTGGACCTTGCCTCCCATCTGAACAGAAAACCTGCGTCCCTGCGTGACCCTCCTGGCGCAGCCAAAGCAAACCAACGTGCTATATTTGTTTTTCGAGCCCTGGCCAGGAACGATTCCCGTAAGGCTCAGCCTGGCTTAATGGAGCTGTGTCTGTGCTCTGCCTCTAAGCCTGCACTTGGCCACGGGGCCGGAGCTGCTTTTGCGTTGGCTCGGGCAGGACGCAGCGGGGTTTGCTGAAGGTAACGAAGTGAGAAGGAGTGGCACAAAGTGATGGTGGGGCAGGGGAGGAGGGAAAAAAACAAGAGAGACGAGGCAAAACAAGGAGGAGGGGCGGACAGAGCGCGCTCCCAGCCTTCCCAACGCGTTGTGGCTGCTCAAGACAAACTTGAAGGAAGGAGCGCAGGGAAAGGACAGTGAGGCTGCSTGAGCTGTCACCAGGACTCCTCACCACCTGTGTCACACCGCCACACTCATCCCCTAAGGCCTCTTGCTTTACCACAGGGTGTTTTTCTTGGAGGCAGATCCTGCTCCCCACTTGCTTATTTCACCCCAAAGAGTGATGCTCTGACACAAACATGATGACATAAATCTTGTCTTACAATAGACACRTGAGATCCTGAGCTTTTTTCCATCATGGTAAAACTCTGTCCTCTGTGTCTTGTGAAGCCTCTTTCCACCCATGTGGGTACCTGCTTTACTGCAGAATATCTGCAGTACAAAGAGTTGTGGATACCACCAGAGCACCACGTGCAGAACCCCACATTCAGACTGTCCCGGTAGCAGGATTTTATTTATTTTTCCAGGGGACACTTTTCCCAGCAGTATTTCCTCGCTGGGGGCACTCAGCAGAGGAACAAGCAGACTTGTGCACCCAAGGGTGTTCACAGCCAGACAAGTGCACGGCCACAGCCTGCACTCAGGAAGCAATAAGATGTTAATTAAGGACGTTCATAGCAATAAGGTGCTAATTAGGGAGGTTCACAGCAAGTCCCATCAATGTGGACATCTCCCACAGCCTCACTGTACACACAGGACATCGGGCTCCAGCTGGGATATTCTGGCATCTTTCCCCAGATGGGTGAGCTGAAATGATGTCCCTGCCACCGACACCCTCACTGTCCCTGCTTTAGGGAGGTGGGGTTGGCAGGGCACAGCCTGGGCACGATGCTGGAGATGCCAGCCTTGCTTGGAAAGCCTGGATGGGCAGGAACACAGGCAAAGCTGCACCTTGGCCCTGCCTGCTCCTGCCTGCCTGCCTCGGGAGGGAGGGAGAGATGGTCCCACGTGTCCCTTGGGATGCCAGGATGGGGAAAGGCGAGGAAGGATGGGGAAAAGCAAAGCAAGGCAAGGCAAGGAGCACATGGGAATGGCAGGGCTGGGGCTGCCTGAGTGCAGAGCGACCCAGACGGGGCCCCCTCGGCTTCCCGGCCAAGGCAGGACGGAGCAGCCCAGCTGCTCGGGCTTGGCTTCTCCTTGCATGGCAGCTGGGGGGGAGAGCCAAGCRCAGGGAGCGTGTGCGTGCACGGGGGGCTGCAAACGCCCTCCCCTCCCAAATTCCCTCGGCTTGGGGGGGAAAAGAAAAAGGGAATAAGGAATTAGTWATTAGAAGGTGAAATCAGGACATAAAAGAAGCAGAAAATCGTCTCAAAGGGTGCTTTTTTCTTTTTAAAGGTTTCACCAAGATTTTTGCTTTTCCCCAGGGTGTCCTTTGCAAATCAGGCCTCACTGCAAAGGCTATTGGATATGACTCTGACGTCAGCAGGGAAAAGGTCCCCAGACTCTCATTAGAAAGGGGAAGAAAAAAAAAAAA
>NW_026624072.1:106677-143514 GCF_030028575.1 Malurus melanocephalus | reverse complement strand
CTCCCTGACCAATTTAACCTTTTCAGAACAATAAACAGCCTGGTTACAGGATGAAACCAAACAAGCAAAAGAGCCGTGGGCTCTGCTGCCCAGGGACCAGGGAAGGTGCATGGTGGGCAAATGCCAAGGGCTTGAGCTGGCCCTGCAGCTGGGCAGCTCTGTGCTCCCCATCCTGCTGGCTCAGCACCCAGGGGCCCCTGGGCAGCAGCACTGTGCCCACAAACAGGGCTGCTTTTAACCCTTTGCTGGTCTGGGAACTGAGCATTTCACTGAGCCAGTGTGCTGGCACCAGCACGGGGTCCTGGGATGTTSTGGGATGCAGGGATGGCTGCCTTGGATGGGGAGAGGGAGCAGCCAGTGGTACCCAAAGGCAGGGATGGGTTTTGCTCCTGGCCCTGCTGCCCACAGAGCCACAGAAACCAGTGAGCAGGGTGAAATACTGCCCTGCCTTGCCCCAACACACAGCCAGACTCATTTACTGTAGCCCTGTCTCACTGAAGATGCTCGAGGGGTGAAGTCCTGCAGAAGGTCCCCAAACACCCCTTGCACACTTCCCACCCGCTTTGGAAAATGCTTGGATGCCAGGCTTTGAGTGATCCTTGCACACAGGTTCTGCACAGGATAGTGCAGGGTTATCAGCAGCTTCACATGATGGAGAGGGAGCAACTTCTCATTGGAAAAATGGAATATTAGTGTTCAGGGCCCTTGGCTGGCATTTTGGGGGGTGGCAGAGGTGTGAACGAAGCCCTAAGGGGCCATGCTCAGTCAGGAACTGTCCCAACCACAGAGATTGTGCCCAAGTCTCTGAAAAATAAGATATTTAAGTTTTAAGATGGTGAAGGGTCACACCTAAAGGAAACAGCCTKTTCTGAATTATATATATTATTGTATAGAGAGGCTTGTTTGTGTGCAGTACATGGGACAGCCGAGGTGGGCAGGAGCCCAGGGGGAACATCTGCTCATCCCACATTATTTTGGGCCTGATTTTCCCAGCCTGGGATGGGCAGATCCCGAGCAGATCTGGCAGGGCTGCTCATGAGAACTGGGCTGCTGCCTTTTCTTGGGAAGTGGAGGAAAAATCACTCTGAGGTGGGAAAAAGACACGGTGAGTGGCAAATCCAGCTGATGGAGGAGGAAGGGCCAAAGGGCTGGGCAGCTTCCCCAGACTTTCCTGTTCCATCTGGAGCCATGCTGGACGCCCCTGCTCCCCACCCCCTTCTGGAGGRTTCTGCAAGGTTTCCCTCTCCTCTTCCTGGAGCCCTCATGCCCTGAGCAGCCCCATCCCTTGGCCCTGCACCTTTTCCTGTGCTTTCCATGGAGTGAGGAGACAGCTCCTCACCTGGCACAGTGGGACTCTGCTCCAAACCCTGCCCTGCACACCCCAAACCCACATCCCCCCATCCCACACGCTCTCCATCACTCCAGGACTTTCCCTTGTGGGATGCACAGCTCTCCTCCCTGCTGCCAGCGATGGAACCACGTTGGGGCTGCACACCAGTTGCCCCAGTTGAGCCACGCTGGCGAGAAGGAGGACAGGAGCCCTGGCCAGATCTCCACCCAGCCACGTCCCCGCAGGGTGGGGAGGGAGGAAGCACAGAGGCCGCTCGTTCCTGGCTGGCTGGCCCCAGCCTTGGCTTGCCTGCGCTGGGGCGGGTGCACAGGCAGGGCTCTTCCCTCTCCCTCTCCTTCTCCATTCTGCATTTCACTGTCCATCAGCCCATAAGGCTGGTATTGCTTTCCCATAATTACCCCCACTGAACGAGGAGCCCATCAGCCCATAAAACTGGGATTGTTTTCCCACCATTCCCCCCAGTGAACATAAAGTCCATCAGCCCATAAAGCTGGGGTTGCTTTCCCACCGTTCCCCCCTGGTCATTCACTCTGTCACATCTGTCCTGGCACTGCCACTCATGCTCGGGCTGAAGCCTCAGCCCTTCCCTGAGGGTTGATGGGCATGTGCTGGGCTGGACAAGCTCAGGATGGGTGACAGGGACCTTTCTGGGACAGACAGATGATAAACCCTGAGCGACAGGGCTGGCACCTCCACACGTCGGGTCCAGGACATTTTTTTGGCTGTTACTGAGCATAGGAGGGGCTGGAGCTCATCAGCAGTGGATAGGGAAAGCAGTCTGTTATTTTGGGATTAGGATGCAATCTCCTCAATTGCCTGTCCCTGACACAGTCCCTCCTGCCCTGCCCATGGCTCAGAACTTCCTCAAACTCTTTTGATGCTGAATYTTGTCAGAGGACAGAGGGTAGAAAACACCTGGGGATTCCCARCTCCTTTTGCCTGCCCAGTCTCAGGCCTTCACTTTTGCAGACATTCAAGCTTCCCTTGAGCTCCATTCTCCCCTTTCACCTCCCCACCTTGGCTAAGCCCCCAGCCCAGCAAGGCCAGCCTGACTCAGACATCACCTTGGTTTTACCCCAAAGAGGCTCTCAGGGGGGATGCCCACCCGCCAGCACCGAAAGCAGCTTTGTGCTGCACRGGATAATCCTGGGGGGGTGGTGATAAAAATCTCCTCATCCCCATGGAAATCGAGCCATGTTCCTCACATACCTCCACTAATTCAATTTTACACTGTGTGAATAGACCTGCCAAACCTTTATTTTTCTTTCTTCTCCAGAAGTTTGCAGCAGAGGGGTACGATGGGCAGAGGGGAGAGTGGGGGGTATGAGGGAGGAGTGGGCTCTCTCCTGCCTCTCCTGAACCTGATCTCTGCAATAAATGGTCATGCTTGGTCCTCTTCAGGCATGGCTCATTACTCTCCTCTCAAAACTGGGAATGTGGCTGGGAATGAAGGGGAAGAGAAATCTGGGGTAAATTTTAAATTGCTTGGCAATTCCAGGGGCAGGGAGCAGTGGATTTTGGATTTAGGTGAGCGTAAGGGATAAAAGCTCCTGAAGAGCATCCACTGCAGTTCTGCTATCGTAGCTTAGCCTGGTGTGGACCAAGCTTGTCTCACCTCTAGTTTCCACTTCTGAGATGTCCCAGTTGGGACCCCCAAGCCCCCCACACTCCTGGTGCCCTCTCCCATGCCAGGACTGCCCCAGCACACCTAGCAGGCATTACCAGTGTTCATCCAGGGTCACACATCAGCATCAGRTCAAAGAATCATGGAATGGTTTGGGTGAGAAGGGACCTTAAAGGAGGACACTAGCTCCCACTCCCTTCTTGGGACACTTTCCACCATCCCAGGCTGCTCCAAGCCYCATCCAACTTAGCCTTGGACATTTCCAGGGATCCAGGGGCAGYCACAGCTTCTCTGGGCATCCCCACTCTCACAGGGAAGAATTTTTTTCCTAATACCTCATCTAAAGCCTCCTCTCAGTGAAGACACTTGGATCTTTGGCTCATACCAGCGCTGTGAGTGCTGGGACCTGGGTAAGGTCAATGCTTGGCAGCAAAAATGTGCTGCAAAAAGGTCCTTGTGATGYTCTGTATCTCCTTGAGAGCTCTTTGGATTTGCATCTGCAACAGCAGATGTTTTAGCACCTGCAGCAGCATCTGCAGCTGAAAGGCTCTGCAAAGCCCTGATGGATCGAGTGACATCTGACACAGCAATTCCACATGGCCCACTGCAAGGAATCCAAAAAGGTGCCTTTACATAGGGATCAGCTTCTAAAATCCATACARGACCCATTTGGAAAATACACACAGGGAAACTGCTGAGCCTGCAGGAGATTTCCTAGGTGGGCAAGTGACTGTACAAGCAAATTTTCAGAGGAGATCTGGTCTGGAGCTCTGGGTCTGGTCCAGCACTCAGGGCTGACACTGGAAAGCAGATGGGAAGTGTCCTGTTGAGCCATCAGGGTGGAAATCTCCACCTCTGATTGCAGCTGGGACTTGAACAACCTGGGATGGTGAAAGGTGTCCCTGCCCATGGCTGRGGGGTTGGAACAAGATGATYTCTAARGTYKCTTCCAACCCAAACCATTCCATGATTCTCTGATTSYTCACAAGCCCTTCAGATGTGATTYCCTGCAYGGCAAAAGCACAAGAAGGCAGGTAATTCTGGAGAGCCAAGATCAGGTGCTCAGTTTCCAAAGAAAGTCTGATTTGGAGCCCTTTCAGGGATTCATCCCAAAGGGAACATGGATCAATCAGCTCTGCTGGTGACAAACACAACTGTTCAACTGAACCTGGAAAGATGTAAAGCAAGGAACACAAATTTCAGGACACTTTGATGAAATTACTCATGAGGGTGTGCAAAGCCTCTGGAGATCCCAGTCATCAGAGATGAGAGGCAGGAGGAGGAGGAAATTTGGATTCTATTAAGTAAATAGGATCATGGGCTGGAAGAGACCTCAGRGATCATCTTGTTCCAATCTCYGTGACATGGACAGGGACATCTTCCAGGACAGAAGTTTACTCAGAGTCCCATCTAGCATGGTCTTGAGCACTTCCAGGAATCTGAAGTCCACAGTTTATTAGGTATAAACACATAAAAAATACAGAATTCAGTAATGCTTGCAGGATTAAAAGACAAAACTTACATGAAAAAACCTTGTAAGATCCAACAGGCACAAAAAGGCTCAACCTGAGGGCATTTTACATTTTATTATTTTACATATTAYGGAAGCTTTGATGTATTTCATACTTCCAAACAGCCTACACTAAGTAGTTGTAATATCTACAGCCTCTCATGGCTACTTGAAATGCAAATTAACAACATATTCCAGTCTGATTTAACTTTCACATTCAATAACTCAGGCTTTCTTTTTTTTTTTTTTTTTTTTTTTTTTTTTTCTTTTTTTTTTTTTTTTTTTTTTTTTTTTTTTTTTTTTTTTTTGCCCTTTTTTTTTTTTTCTAATTTTGCTGCGAGATTACCCACTAGTTTTCTTTTAAACCTTAAATTACTCTTATGCATTCTCTACATTAGTTCCACACTGAAGCTATTTGTTTGGGATTAGTTATACTTACCTAACTGGAGGGGTGCAGGGAGGATTATTGGGAGTTTGCAGAGGGCTCTGGCAGTGGAAAGCACTATCTAAATGCTAAGTGTTATGAAGTCAGATGAGCTATTTACTGACCCCCATTGGTAATATCCCCTCCTCCAAATTGGAGGCAGAAACTGAAAGAGCAGAATCCTTTTTTTTGGAGAGACAAATAGTGACAGAAGGCCAAGGCAAGGTCCACAAATAAAAGAAATCCTAAAACATCACTTAAGGTCAAAAAAAGGCTGGGTTTATTGCTGATGTGAATAAAGACTGAGGACCCAGAGCAGGGCAGGGAGGCTGCAGTGGGGCAGGAGGCAAACCCACACCTTGTGGGATCRTCCCTCCAGCCTTTCCCCCCATCCATCACACAAACCAAGCACCCTAACATCTCCTCTGGCAACAACCTGCAGCCTGGCTCTAAAACAGAGAGGCAGACCCAGCTCCTGTTCTCTCCAAAGAGGAGCTTTACTGATGGAGCGTGACCTTTTTCTGGGCAATGGTATCGATTGTTTCATCCTGCAGGTCCCGAGAGAGATCAGGGTCTTGTTGGGAGAGGTTTTATATGCATACATATGAGCTTCAGGGAGCTGGACTCAGTGATCCTTATGGGCCCCTTCCAGCTTGAAATATTCTGTGAAATACTGTCACCATCACAGCTCCACACCAGACACAGATGGCAAAAAGAAAAAAAAGAACCACCAAAAAAACAACTTAAATCAACCCATGTCTTCAACAAATTTACCACAACTGTATTTACTGAGGGGAACAAGACACTTTCCCCAGCCCAGACCCAGCACCCTGAGCTGAAAGTCTCCCAGACACAGCCTGGAGAATCCAGAGATGGAGGAATGAGGGAGAAGGGCACAAGAATGAAGATGCGTACACCTGGAAGCTTTGGAAGAATGCTTTGAGAGAACACGATGAGGGGATGAGGACAGTGAGGATCCTTGTTGAACCTGTTGTGTTGATGAACAAATTGAAAGTGTTGAGAAGAAGCTCAGGGACATTAAAGAATTTGGTATCAAAGAGGAAAAGGGATGGACCAACACTTCAGGGTTGGATGGTGGAGCTCTGATCAACCTGGTCTTGTTGATGTCCCTRCTCACTGCAAGGRSACTGGGCTACATGGTCTGTGAAGGTCCCCTGAAACTATTCTGTGATCCTAATGCAGGCTCTGGGCTGGGATTCTTCCCCCAGAAAAGAGCCAGTACAAAGCCCCACATTCTCCTATTCTCAATTCCTCAGCTCCTGAGGGCAGATGGTGAACARGCAGCAGAGCTCTGACAGTGAGAGCCTCCATGGAGAGACAGCACCGGGCTGTGTGGGCAGCCACAGGGGAAGACAGGCAAAGTGGGCAGAGGTCTCACAGCTCCCAAATGAACCACTGGAGCATGGGGAGGGTAGGGGGATGGTGTTTGGGATTAGCYGCTGGCTCTGTGCCCCAAAGTTGGTTCCTTTTTCCCTGTTTTCTTCTCCAGGTRGATCAGCTGGCCAAGCAAGAGCTATTATCCACCCTAACAAACCACATCCCACTGAGCATTTCTCATTGAGCATTTCTCCAAAATGGAGCTCAGCAGGAAAAATTGGGCACAGGCACCACGAGTGCATCTTCACAGATGCAGCTTCCACCCCATGGCTGGGCAGGACAGGAAAACCTCATCCACAACCAGAGAAAAAAACAGGACACAGCATCCTGCAGCCCCCACGCTTCGCCCACCAGGGACCAACACATCCATATTGTCCTTTTCCCCAGCCACAATTATACCATGAATTTGACCTTCGGTTTTGTAACAGTCTGGGGTGACGAASATGCCATTCTTGACATAGCTGATGTTTGTGAAAGGAACAAATGAAGAAAAGGAATAAATAAGCAAAGGCCCGGCCGCAGACTGCTCCGGGTTCCGCTGTGGTTGGCATTTACAGCCTGCGGTGGCTCGGTGAGGATGACAAACTGGGGTGGCCACTGTGCTGCCAGCAGGGCACCGTGGGCAGTGCTGTGGGGTCAGAGAGGGGCTGGTGGGCAGCCACCCTGCAGGGACCCCTCCCAGCCCTCAGCATGGCTGCAAACACTCTCAGGCTCTGCCATGGCTGCAAACACTCCAGACCATCACAGGGTGGGACTGCTGGCCCACAAATCCTTCTGGAAAGGCATGGGGTGAATTTGTGGGGGTAATGGCTCCGTTGAGCCTCCAATTCCCTCTGGCAGAGGGAAAATCCTGCATGACTGACCTGCCAGACCTCTCACCTGACCTCAGGTAAGTCCACTCAGGACATGGACACAGAGCTGCCCCATCACACCCCATGCTTAGTCCCAGCAGAGACCACCAGCCCCTAACAGACCCACAACACTGCGTGGAGGACTCTTGGGAAGCTCTCTCAATTATCCAGGAATCCAGACAAGCTTCCTAATTGAGAAAAGGAAATCTCTTGCTGATTGCTCCTATGAGCAGAGAGAAGGGGTATGGCTCCTCATTCTCCCTGCAAGCTTTAAGARCACGCAAAAAACAGCGTTTGCAAGATAATTTGGTGGTCACAGGGGACTGAGTTTTATTCCTCAATCGAAAACTGGCTATTAAACATCATTTAAAGAACAAAATAAAAATAAAACAGCAATTTCTTCTTTTATTCTCTCCCTATCATCATCATTAACCTTCTATCTGCATAATATCCCTTTGCCAAGGATCTTCAGTGGAGCAATAAAATTTTAGTACTTAAACCTTATCAGCGCTCTGGAAGGGAGTATTCTCCTCATTTCAGAGAGAGGGAAACCAAGGCACAAAGAACTGAAATGACCTGCTCAAAGTCACACTGAAAATTATTAGCCGAGCCAGGAATAGATTCCCCAAGCCCTGAACCCCGGGAGGCAGCGGCCCACAGGTATGCCGCTCTCACAGGCCAATTAGCTTTTATGGAAACGTTTAAGGAAACATTTCCTTTCACAGACTCTGCCTGCTAATTTACTCCCCAGCTTTGTCATCCGCYGGCGAGAGTGTCTCAGTTTTTAGGCTGTGGCGGAACAACTCGGCCCCTTCCCCTGCCCGAGACAAACGCGCTTTCAGCCAGATCTGACAGCACACAGCACCCCGCTACACGCTGCTCACAAAGGGCTGCCAGAGGTTTTTCTGTGGGTCCCTGCCTACTAATTAAGGCTGATTGCAGAGAGTTCGTCAAAGCAGAGGGCTCTGAGCACCGACACAGCGCTGGGGACGCCGGGGCTCAGGAGCCGAGGCAGGATTTGCTTCCCAGCAYGCTGCTCTGGGCAGGGCTGCTGGGCTCGGGCTGGTTTTCCACCAAATCCTCACTATCCCAAGCCCTGTCTTTATAAAAGGAAGGGAAAGTGAGGCAGGGGCAGGAGAGAGGAGGGCAGAAGGGATGGGAGAGGGTGAGCTGGTGCAGGGCAAAAGCAGCCCCCTTGTTTGCTGGCCATGGCTCTCCGCAGAGAAATAGTTAATGGGCTGTGAGGTTTCCACCCTTCCAGGAYGGAGCCTTTTCCTCCCCTTTCGAGTGCCCCCTGCCTTCCTCCTCCAGCGACTGGGAAGCTGTGACTGCTCTACACCGCTGACACCTCGGCTGCTCTGGAAACCCATGAACTGTTTGAGAAAGGTCAGCTGGCAGCCGCTGCATCCCCGCTCCTGCCTTCCCAGCCCGATGGCCTTGGGCAGTGCAGGAGCCCCCTCTGTAGGCAAAGCCCCACAGTTACCAGCATCTTCTGCTCCTTGACACTTTTTCCACCCCCTCTTTGTCCACCCTGACCCCTCCTCATCCTCCCCAACCCACGGAGTCAGAGGGAGAGTGGGGTTGCAGAGCTCGGTGCCAGCCCCATTACAGGTGACAAGGACCAAGGCTGGACATCCCACAGGACAGCAGATTTGCCCTCCAAACAGCCTTTACCTTGGCAGCTTGATGTGTCAAAATAAAATAAGCATGGCTCTGTGCAGCTCTAGGCTTTGGTGTGTCTCCTAGGTCCTCTCTCATCCTCTCCAAAGCCACTGTCCCAGGCTGCTCCCAGCCCTGTCCAGCCTGGCCCTGGGCACTTCCAGGGATGGGACAGCCACAGCCTCTCTGGGCACTCTGTGCCAGGGCCTCACCATAATGAATTTCTTCCCAATATCCAGTCTAACCCTTCCCTCTCACAGTTTGAAGCCATTCCCCCTTGTCCTGTCCCTCCATCCCTTGTCCCAAGTCCTTCTCCAGCTCTCTTGGAGCCCCTTTAGGTACTGGAAGGGCTCCCTGGAACTGTCTCTTCTCCAGGCTGAACAACCCCAGCTCTCTGAGCCTGTTTCCACAGCACAGCACAGCACAGCACAGCACAGCACAGCACAGCACAGCACAGCAAGAACCCTTCATTTTGGATGGCCTCTTTTTGGGAGAAACATCTTTTTACCCACCCTGGCTCCCTCTGTCTGAAGCCCAAGCCATGCTATCACTCACACAGATAGACCCCATGACAAATGGGGGGGCAAAATTAGAAAGGAGGATGATGAAGATCCAAAGCCAATTTGTAGGCACCCCGAAATAACTTGATTTCTCTGGTGTTCTGGGAGCACTCCTCTCCGAGACGTAACATTACTCATTTTCATTTGGAGAAGTTTCAGCATGTRGCAAAAATATCTCAGGCTCAGTAATGAGGCAAGAAATCGTGCTTACGTAGCTGAGCAAGTAACATCAGTCAACTTCCCTGTCCTTGCGGTGGATGAAAAATGATTGGAGAATAAATTAATCCTAATAAATGCAGGATTCTGATCAGGCACACGAAACCAGCAATGTGTCTGCAGGATGAGCAATTGATGAAGTCATTGCTTCAAAGGTGCCTTGATGCAATTAGTCACCTGTAAAACAGGCAGCAGGAGGAGAAAATCCCACTCCTTTTGTTAAGGAGCAGGAAAATGCTCCGCGCGTCCGAGTGATTTATGGGATACGGTGCGGCAAAATTAGAGCGTGCGGCAATTAGGGTCGTTCTCTCAGAGATGAAAGGCCAGGGGGGAGCTGAGTGAAGGGATGGACGGGATGCAGAAGGGCCAGATGGAGGCACGACGCCAACACCACATTTCTGTGCTGGCGGTTTTTCACTGGGATTATTTCCCCCCTCGCACAAGTCAGTGTSGGGGGGAAATCGGGCTGCACATGTGAAACTGGTGCCACTGAGGATGAACAGAGTCATTAATCAGCGGTGTGAATATCCGTAATTAGAGCTGCCAGGAGGCACAGGAGCAAGAGTCAAAGGCTCTAACAGCATTATGGACAGATCTGGATTGTTTTATGACTTTGTTAGCAGATAAAGGGAACCCATCACATTCTCGAGGATGAGCACAGGGGAAGGGAGGAAGGCATTTCCCATCCCCAGCCCTGCTGCCCAGCTTTTGTRCCCACTGCAGTGTGCCCACCACTGGCCATGCAGAGAGGGAAAATTGATAAATCTCACCACCTCCATTGTTCAAACGGGGAAATTGAGGCACTCAGCAATAGCAGCCAAAAATCACRTGTGGACYCTAAATCCAGATGAGCCAGTTMAGAGCAAGGGCTCTAAATTGGTGCACAGTTAACAGTTGCTGTGCTGGCTGCTCTCAAGCCCCAGMAATTCACCCCCTGGCTGCAGATCTGTCCAGATGTCAGCTGTGCAGGCAGCCCCRGGGCAGAGCACCCTCCCGGGGTGCAGGATGAGCTGAGGGGAGCAGGCTGACCCGGAGCAGGGCCGGTCCTGGTGCTGTGTTCCCGGGACATTCCAGCTGTTTGCGGCTGGAGGGCGCGGCAGAGGTCCAGCCACACACCCCGGCACCATCCCAGCGAACTGGGGTCTTTCCAGTGTCCTCCCCCATCACAGGACATCWCCCYGGCAYCATYCCAGYRAACTGGGSKCTTTCCAGTGTCCTCCCCCATCACAGGACATCTCCCTGGCTCTCACACTCCTCTCTCCAGCTCACAACAACCCCTGATGTGCCTCGCCCACTCCAGGGACAGGAGGGAGCAGGGAGGTTGGGAGCTGGGGCCAGGCAGAGGAGCTGCCAAAAATCCTCCCAGCTTCCCTGGGAAGGGAATGCACAGCCCCTCTTGAGGTCTGAGAGCTGCAGCACCCAATTTGACCCATCCACTGCTGCTTCTCTGAGCTCATCCGTGAGGACTGAGAAAGGTCTGGGAGGTATCAAAGGAAACCCCTTAGCTTAAATAAGGAGACAACAGTCTCATTCCTTTATCCCAGAAAGGAGGGGGCTGAGATGGGGCTGTGCTTCCAGACACCATCCCACCATCCTGGAGGKGTCTAATAGAGGAAGCTCCATCGGCTGCAAGGCTGTGGGAATACCCATAGAGCAGTCAGGACGCTGAGGAGGAACAGTCCCTGCTCCTTGCTGGTTGTTCTCTTCTGCCATGTAAAAAATGACAGGACAAGGGGAAATGGGCTCAGGTTGCACCAAGGGAGGTTTAGATTGGATATTGGGAAAAAATATCTTCACAGAAAGGGTGGCCAGACATGGGAACAGGCTGCCCAGGGAACCCAGGGAAGTGTTGGAGTCATCATCCCTGGAGGTATTTAAAAGATGTGCAGGTGTGGCACTTGGGGACATGCACGTTGTCCCCAGAGGGTCTGGCACAGCTCAGGGCAGGCAGATGGGGTGGCCACGTCCCATCCATGAGAGCTCAGCACCAGGATGGGGCAGGCACAATGCTTTCTTTGATGTCTGGGGGTAGGAATTGCTGCTGGACGGACTCATCCACCTGCGTTTGACACCCTCCATCTACCACAACAACCCCAAGGCTTTCTGAAGGAACTGCCAACTGAGATCTGGAAACATCTGCAGCCAAGTGGGAACTTCTGGGGCTGACAGCATCCAGCACAGTAAATGTTAACAGTGAACAAATTCAGAGCTCATGCTCTTAACTGGCTCTCCTGGATTTAGAGTCCACACGTGATTTTTTGGCCGTCACTGCTGAGCACCTCAATTTCCCAGTCTGAACAATGGCGATGGCGAGATTTATTGATTTCCACAGATGACAGAACAGGATAAAGGAAAGCCAGGTATTATCTGTTACAGTGTGCAAGCTCTCCTGTCACAGCACAGCCTGTGCTGCCCTCCTGAGTGTTCCACAGAGTGGGTGCTGGGGAACAGGATCCCTCAGCCACACCTCAACATTCTCTGAATGCACCTTCAGGGCTGGCACAAGGGAAGCAGGGAGTGACGCTCACCCAACCACAGCAGGTCCATGGGTATCCCTGCTGCTGAAATCCAGCTCTTCCCAGTGGGGMTAATCATCATTTTGTGAAGGCAGTCCCAAGGAAAGCCCAGCCAAGGATGGCAGAATGACTGTAAGAGCCTGGCTGCTCTGTGGGAAGAGCCACTGCCATACCCCAAGCTCCAGTGAGATATTTCCGATCCCAGCCTCACCCTATTTCATCAGGGTGAGTCACCAGACCACCATGGAAAACCTCAGGATCTTGCTTCTGCAGTCRTGATCAGAAACATCCTTTATTAAATTAATGACCATCCCCTATCTGTCATCTCGCTGTTAATAACAAGAAACAAGGGCTGGAAGGAGTGTTGCAGTCTGGTGCCTGGAGCCAGGCTGCTCTYAGCAGAGCTGCTCCCAAACAGGAGGAGAACACAGCAGGAATGGGAGGGGATTTTAACCCACATAATGAATGGGGTTAAAATACAGCACATTTTAACTGCATTTGTCTGCAGCACAAATGTGGTGGGTYTCCCTTCTCCAGGACACCTCAGGGYGCTGCTTCAGTGCAGGGTCCCTCACCACTCCAAAACACTTATATGGCCACAGGGACACACTCATCTCACTGGCTCTGGCTGGGTCAACATCACATCCTTCCCCAAATACTCTCACATGGGACAGAGGAGCACATGCACTGAAATGCTCTCTAAATGATCCCCTCTGGGGGGCATCAACCCCTTCCCCACTACTGGCACCACAGGGGTGAGCAATGAGGAAGATCTTTCTTGGTCCAAAATCAGTTCAGAATACGGAAGTTTTTCCATCCCAAGGATTCTGGGGACACAATAGACACCCTCTCCCCTGTGAACGAGCCCCAGCAGCAGCAGGTCAGCACCACCCACCCCTCCCTTCACCAAAGGAGGGGTCATGGTCCTGTCCTCTGGAAGARCAGGATTACAGGGGTGGACAGAGTTCAGAGAGAGTCGCTCCCACCAAAGCCCAGATCAACCTGATTCTGAGATAAGACCGTTCCTTGACCCCACCATGCTGGCCCCATCAGTGGGAACTCAGCAGGGGAATGCTGCAGAATATCCACCCTATCCCCCATAACCCAAACTAGCCARAGCAGCATTTCCTATTATGTCTCCATAACCTAATCTGACCCCCTCTAGGGTCTCCAGATTAATATCTGGGAAACCTCACAAGTCCAATCACCCAATTAGAGGGAGGAAAGGTTTATCCTATCCAAACAGCATGAAATGTAACCTAGACCCAGCTGCCCCCTCACTTCTAAGAGCCAGATCTCAATCCCTGGCAAGCTGAACAAACTGGGAAGGGGTCACRGGGGAGGTGGGGAGGGTCTCTCTTGTATCATATGAAACCTGCAGGAGGAGCAGATATTTTAATTGGCAAATCCCCTGACTCAGGTTTAATCCCTCTCCATTTTTGCTGAACTTCCCTCACTCTGGAGCCATATGGGCAATAGATGTCAGGCCCCACCTTGAGCCACCACCCAGCAGGAGGAGGCCCCATCATTTTGGAGAGCAGGGAATTTTGGTTCTCAGAACACCCAGCGTACCCAGCCCCGCCTGGGAGAGGCAGGGGTGAAGAGCTGGTGCCACAGAACAGGAATGGGGAGGGTTAGAGCAGAGGTGATGCTGGCAGGACAGAGCAGGCACTGCCACTGACAATTGCAACGTGCCCAGAGCACCTCCTGTGCTGGGGTGAGAGGTTTCAAACAGGACAGAAAAGSCTGTCCCAAGGCAGTCTTTGTGCCTCTTTGGATCTCTTTTCTCTCCCTATTTCCTWCCAGAGAAGTGTGGAGGGACAACTTTTCGGGTTGCATTTCAGCCACCTGACAACGCTGAACGCATGGGAAACCTCAACTGCAGCCAGAGGACTGGAAGGCAGCTTCCCCATCCCATTCAGGATATCATCCCAGACTTTGGCTAGAATGGGAGGAACATGCAAAATCTCCAGGAAGATCCTACCCTGGCAGGGGATCCCAGTCTGGGCGTCATTCAGAGCCTGTCCAAGGGGAAGACCCAGATTCTTTGCTCAGKGAGAATGCCCAAGTTTCCTCCCAGAGCAGGTTGTGTTGCATCCACAGATGCCCCAGAGCCTGTATTTTCCACACAGCTCAGGGCTGCATTGCCAAGCACCAGCTTTGCAAACACAGACTGAGCTTCCCTCCAAATTCCAGCCACAATTTATTGATTGAAAAAGCCTGTCTAGTCAATAAAGGCTCCTATGAAAAAGTTCCACTGCTCTGCACTCACATGCCGTGATCCGTCTGGCTGCGTTAGCAGCCTTGGCTTTTGATGCTTTCTGACAAGATGGATTTGTGGCCTTGACTTTTCCAGATCAGGAGAAACTTAATCCTAGAGGATAAAATTACAGACTAGTAAAAAAACTCCACGGCTGGCCTCATTAACTGCCATGTAAGAAGTTCAGAGCCTTCTTAGCTGCGAGGCAGCATCTACAGCTGTCCTTGAGGGAGCGGCAGCTCCGAGCAGACAGYGCAAAGCCCTTGGCAAACACAGCGCTCCTGAAGTGCATGACACACTCGTGGCACCAGCCAGGCTGCTCCATCCTCTGCAGACAGCAGGAAAAGGGCAGACGGTCCCACGTCCCCACCTATAAAGTGATTTGGGATCATTTTAAGATAATGCCCAGTTCTGGCCAAAAGGTGTCTGGGAAGATAAAAATAAAAAAGCCCTGGAACAACCATATGGAAATGTGAATTAATGAAATTTTTCARCCACTGACTCAACCCTAAGTGAGAGTTGAGAACCCTCCACCTCCCTTCTGCTTTCCAGGATACAAAAATGACACTGGTAGGTGGAAATAACTACAGCTGTCCCAGGGAGAGAGAAATCGGAGCTTCACAGAGAGGGTAATGGCCAAAACTAAGCACTTGCTTGGTGCTATTACACAACACATCCCAGGAAGCAGCTTCCAAAAACTTGACCTTCACTTCAAAGRCTTCTTTTTGAATCATCTTTTCTTCTGCTAACAAGTGAAGTGGATTCAACACTCCAGAAGGGCACTCTGGGTGTTGAACATCATTACCCACGTGTTAGCTGCAGAAGAGGCAGGGGCAATGTTCCAGCTCCTGGCTGGACCTCCAGCTCCTACAGCTTCCTAAGGGCAGTGTCAACTCCCACTGCTGCTCTCTGTGGTGCCCAGYTTGTCAGCCAGGCCTCTTAAAGGTGATTTTAAGGCTTGTAATAGAAGTACAGTRTGCTTGCACAGAGATTGCAGTGACTCTTCTCTGACAGGAGCAGCATTTGCTCTGGCCAGGCAGTTTCTCCTCCTCTCCTCCCAGCCTACCCTGGTTTTCACACAGCAGCAGCAGCACAGCTTGCACACAAGAGGGTGTCTGAGGGGCTGGTTGCCATAGMTATATCCACACATCCCCAGCCATCCAGACTCGTCACACCCGCGCTCCACACCGCAGTTATAAATAAGGCACTCCCCAGCCTCAACTCAGAGCAGCCTGTAAGTGTACCAAACACTCAGCCTTCTGGGTTGACCTCTTTGGCTTTCTTTGCAGACAGGATCTGTGCAAAGGCTCCTTAGCAGAGAGATCTGCTCCAGAGCAGTGCAGTGCCAGCGCAGTGATGTGCACAGGTTTTGTGTAACCCTCCATCCTGCACATCTCCCTGCCTGGTCTGCTGTCCAGCCAGCCTCACAGGTTACCTGCTGGATCTCCTCCACCCCACAGGGCTGGGTATCAGGGTTCCAGTACAGCAGAGGCTCTGAGCAAGCTGCCAGRCTCYGCATTCTCCTGCTCTGAGGTGTCYAGCASGCTCACTCTGCAGGCTGTGCTCCTGCTCTCCTCCTTTCTTTGAGGATTACAAACTGTTCTGGATGAGGGTCCAACATGGTCACTGCCCTGGCAAAAAAAGACCCCAGAGCAGCCAGGATCTCTTGATGCCATCAGAGTTAATAAAGTCTGGGGGTCTCTGCTGAGCCCTGGTCTGTCCTGCTGGGACATGGCATCCCAAACCACCCGTGCAGGTGAGCTGTGCACATGTCTGTGGTACACTTTGTTCAGCCAATCCCCCACCATGTCCCAGCTACCATGGGTCAGCCATCAGCACACAGAGAGCTATGAAATACCACAGAAAAAGGGGGGAGACAGGGTGGGAGAGCCTACACAGAGCAGGACAGGAGGGCTGGGAGAGGGGCAGAACATCCCAATCCTTCTGTGATCTGCCCCCAGCAGCACAGAGCCAGCAGCACATCAGGAAAACTCTTCACTCACATTCACTGACACCCTCAACCACGGGGACAGCAAGTGATGCTTTGCTCTCTGCATCACTAAGGGAGAATCCACTCCTATCTCAGAGTGTGCAAGGTCTGACTCTCCACCAGCAAAGTTCTCTGAGATGYCCTCAAACCACCCCGTCCCCAGCCTCCTCACCATGCCCTGTGTAGGCACATGGCAGCCCCTCCACTCCCCCCAAAAATGTGTGTTCAGAGACCCAGCAGCAACAGAGATGTGGCTGGGGTGGGAAGAAAACTGCACCAGGGAGAGAACTTTGAGAAAGGGACTGARGAGCTCTCAGAGCCACAAAACATCACAGCAGCAACAAAGCCACCCCACCTGGAACGATGCAACCCAGCCCACAGACCCCAATCCATCACACAGCCAAGCCCAGCCGCTCATCCTCCCCCAGCCACCCCCCAAAATGTTCTAAAAACACATTCAAAGTGCTTTTTCACTGCTAAACCTTGCATTATGCAAGCTCACAGCAGCCTCCCCAGATCCAGGTGGGTCTGACCTCCCAGGTGGGCCCCAGAGCTGGCTCAGGTGGGGTTAAACCAGGCACAGGACTGCCTGATCTCTCCTGAGGATTTCACCCTTCTGCTTTCTCACAAGGCCTCCCAGCTCAGCTCCTCRGCTCCCAACCCTAAAACCAGGTCAAGGATCCTTCTGTGTTCCAGCACAGGCTGGAAGATGCTGCACCCCCATGCAGGGCTGRCTCAAGGGGGGCTCAGCTGCTCCAGGGGACCTCCCAAGCCAGGGCCACAACAATGAGCAGCGGTGACACCCCAGGTGCCACATCTGGCACATGCAGGGACACGGCCCAGCTTCGAGAACAGAGACATGAAAAGCACTTTGAGCCACAGCCCTGCGATCCCCTCATCCCTCCCCCTCATCCCCTTCGGAGCTTCTTAACTTCASAAAACCTTCCTCCGGAGGAGCGTCGGAGTGACAGAAAACATTTTCCRAGCCTAATATCAGTTCCAGATGTTCACAGCCATTCGGGTTTGTACCTCACCCTGTAAAACACATTTCTCCCTGTCCCTCTCTCGAGCGCAGCGCCTGCCTGGCCCATGACATCATGCGCTGGCGGGCTCGGCCGCGCACACGCACACGGACTCACACTCACCCGCTCACACTCGCGCCCTCTCCRAGAGCCCCACACTCAACTACAAAGCCGTGGTGTGCATGGAGTTATGAGTAATTTCCACAAGTTTTAATAAACAGCTCGCCGTGTAATTGCTCTCCGTCCTCCCGGCTGGCTCCCGAGCGCMGAGCCGCTCGCTCCCCGCGCGCTGGTGTTGAAAGCGTGGTTTGTTTCACACACGAGTTCACCTCCTCTCTGCTGTGTTTTCCTAAGCACCAGTAACAAGCCTTTTAAAAAGCCTCCTACAGGCTCCTGGCTCTCTCCATGCTGTCCCACAGCATCCCTGTCCCACGGGGAGCCCGGCAGGGAGCAGAGGGAACCACATTAGACCAATCCCAAAACTCCCTCCTGACTCTGCTCCAAGAGGAAGAGGAACGAACGTTTCCTGGCTCAAGGGAAAGGTTACATCTTCCAGTTGCAGAGCAAGGGGGAGGCCAAGGAGTGTTGTAAGGGTGAGTGACTGGAGGCTTTTGAGAGGCAGAAGGAAAGCAGAAAGCAGGTGAAGCTGGGACCAGGTACCATCCAGTTTGCCACAGGGATGAAGAACAGGTTGGCAGAGCTCTAGGCCCTGCCGGTGCMAGGAATCCCAATAAGAAATGGCTACAACAAAACCACTGTCCAACACAAATAACCCACTCATTGAAACTCAAGTGTTCCAAGGGATGAGTGGCAGCAGCATCAAGAGCCCCACAGCCTTGCCAGATCCTCCCAGCCCAGAGCTGCCCTGCTCTGCAAATRCCTGTGACACACSTCCCAGAAATGGGAACAACCTGCTMCTCCCTGCCAGCAGCTGGGAGACTGATGGGAAAGGAAGATCTGCCCATATTCACCAAAAGCCATCCAAATTTCACATCCCAAACCCCCTCTCATAAAGATTTCCCCTCCAGGGCTGAGTTATTGTTTTTGCTCTGATGGGAGGAGCTGTCCTGCAGCAGGATGGGTGGGTGCTGGTGGTCAGGGGATACCCAGGGCAGGATTTTTGGCTGTGGAGAGCTGTAGCAGTCAGCATCTTTGCAAACCTAAGCAAGGTATTTGCAGGAATCAAGTCATCTGGCATTAGAGGCCTGGATGGTAAGAAAGGAATGAAGGCAGGAATGTTGTTTGGTTATAAACAACACAGAAAAAWAATTAAAARGGGAGRRATTTAGGATTGTTTTTYCTCTTTAATTGTTAATAGGGTCATTCTGTCCCAAACAGTCCCCCAGAGCAGGGAGGGACACTCCCCACAATGAATTCAAACACATGGCAGTCATAAAATGAAAATAAAATAAAATAATAATAATAAAAATAATAATAAATATGTATTTCCTACTCTGGCAGCCAGGCAAAGATCCAGCCACTTCAAAGGAGAAGCCCCACATTTCCCTGGTCTGGCCTCACCTGACCGATGTGTGAGCAATCTGGAATCCCCATCCAAAACAAAGCCCCTCCTTTGGTGGCTCGTTTTCTTTCTCCATTASTGCAAGGTGCCCCTCCAAGATAAAGAACAAACATCCTTCCATGCCGTGAAACCAGAAACAAAACCCAGGGGCCACGGCCACATCGGGCAGTGCTGGGAGGGGATGCTGGCAGGTTTTAGCAGAAAGGYCCTGTGGGATGGGAGTGGTGTATGAGCCAGGAACCAGAGCTCCTTCTTGCAGGGRTCTCCACAAGCAGCTGGGCCCCCTCAGGATGTGGGGATCTGGCTCTCTCCAGCAGAGGCAGGCCAGCTCTTGCAGCACACGATTTTTGGATATAGTGGTATCTGTGCTGCAGAAACAGAACAGGTGGGCCTGAGGTGAACAGAAAGGGTGGAAATGACCACCCTGAGCCTGCCTTCCCAGGTGGGAAACAAAGCCAAACATCTTGAAAGGATGCCCTAGGAGCCTGTGCATGTGGACATTGAGGTTCTCCCCTCCAACACCAGCCCTGCCCCAGGTAAAACTCTGCTCTGGCCAACAGCACCAGCTGCCCCTGACAACTTCTTCAACAAACTACAACCAAAATCCTCCAGCAAAAAGCAGTAGGTTCTGCCTGGCTTTCCCTGCAGCATTGCCATCACTCAAGGTCTCAAGTACTATTTTCTGAAATCCATCATTGACTCACCCGAATCAAGTCCCATCCTTCACAGCCCTCCGCCTTGTCCAGCAGCTCTTGGAGCATGGATTGAACTGCTGACAAAGCCTTTRCAAGGCTCAGAGCACTCACTACAAGCCTGGGAATTAAAGTCCAGCACAGGGAAGTTTCAGATTCCCCTGGAGAAGTTTTGTGCTCTTTAGATGATGTCCCTATATATTGCAATGTTTTGTGTGCTTTAAATGAACTCCCTAAATATTGCAGGTTTTGAGTGCCTTTGATAGGTGTGCAAGACAATTGAAAACGTCCTTTCAAAGAGGGTCACTGGTCACTCTGGAACAGACCAGCAAAGCCCTTGAGCTGTGSAGGGATCACTTTCCCCCTATATCCACCATCCTGAGGCATTTCAGCTTGATCAAATCAACACCCCTTCAGAAACTTCATCYCACAGCTCTTCTGCCCAAAAATGGCAAATCATTTCCTTTTGCCTCACTGTGCTTTTGTAATTCCCTTTCCCCTCAAATACCCAAGTCTGCAGAAACCTCTCCTAAATGGGGTGGGYTTGATACCTGATGTAACACCTTGGCTCTGAGCACCATTCTCCACCAAAGCAGCACCTCTCAGGGCACAAGGAGCATTGCCAGGAACCCTCTGCACCACGAGGAGGCTGCTCTCCCTCACACCCACCTGTGTACAGGTCTGTGTCCGTGTACTCATCCACCTTCTTGTGCTGCAGGACGTAGTCAGACACCTTGGTCCCGATGGCAGGCTGCACATCCAGCCACTCCAGAGACACCACCGTGCTGGAGGGCTCCACGTTGGGGGACAGCCGCAGGCTGGGTGGGAGACAGGAAAGGAAATGAGTAAGAGGGGAGGAATTCTCATCTCCAGGCAGCACAGGAATGTACCCACAGACCCCAAAGGACAGATGGCACCAGGGCAGAGCAGGCTGGGGAATGTCAARGAACCTCTAGCTGAGGTCGGTTGAGCACAGCCTACTCAATGTGCGCCCTTAGGAGCCTACCAAGGGAAAAGGCAAGCTCAGGTAACCCCAAATACCTCATCYAAAGGGGCTTTAATTGTCTGGGAGAGCTGCTGAACTTCAGCAAGGGAAGCAAGGATCAGCACCCCAGGAGTAAAACAGGAGAGGCTCCAGTTCCTTGAAACCCAGCGGGGCTGAGCCCGCGGGAGGGGAGGGTCAGGATGCATCACCAGCGAGCAGAGGTGAGGGAGGGCGGGAGGGGGAGAAGGAAGGGGCAGATGTGGTGTGAATTCACCCAGCTGCAAACCTCTGGGGGGTGTGGGGGAGAGCCAGAGCGGGGCAGCTGTGCAGGAGCTCCTGCCCAGAGCAGGAACGATGTGGGATGAAGGCAGAGGAGCTCTGTGCTCCTGGCCGTGCTCACACAGGGGTGTCCGCTCCCCCTGCACCGGGGCAGATGACAACACTGAGAACGGGGCTATGGAGAGTCTGGCTCCAAACACACAGCATGTTTGTTGGACTCAGGATGGGAAATGAATCCCCTTCGAGGATATTGGCTCGCTAAGAAGGTGTTCTGCTCCTTGTGGCTCGCTGGAGCCAGTCTTCCTGCTTTCTCAGCTAATTCCCCATCAGTTTGCTCCTGATTTGCTCATGCTCTGACAAGCCACAATGAATTGCACTGTAATTCCATTTCTTTCAGCATTTGAAATCCCATTCTACAAGCCCTGCTAATCAGGTGATGAAAATCTATAAGGAAACCTTCCAGGGCCACAGCTGGAGCCAGGATATCCTGAAGGCATCAGTCACATTGTGAGGAGGGTTGGGCTGTAGCCCCAAGGCCTGAGGGTGCAGAAGGAGGTACCCCTGGGAAATGGGGTGGTTCTGGGGGGCTGTGACCCACGAGAAAGGGGCTGGTGACCCGTGGAGGGGCACAGGGATACGTACACAGGCGGAGGGAGAGGGCTGCAGTTCGGGAGGCCGTTCTCATCGAAGGCGTTGAGGTCGCACCTGCACCAGTCCTCGATAACATCGCCTTTCCCCGAGCACCAGTATGAGCTCATCAGGGCTCCCTTGAAGGCCTGACGTGAGAACAAAGAGCATGAACACGTGTGCTACAGACTCGGTGAAATCTGGCCAGCGGCTCGGCTGCGGTGCTGAGCATCGGTGGGGAGAGTGCAGAGCCCTGGGATGGGAAATTGGGATGGGATGGGATGGGATGGGATGGGATGGGATGGGATGGGATGGGATGGGATGGGATGGGATGGGATGTGTCATCCCCAGCTTTGCCATGGCCTGTCTGCATGGCCCTGGGCATGGCCCTTCACCTTGCTGGGATTAATTCCTGTGTTTTGAGTGATGCTGGTTCACCCCTGAATGTTTTTGGAGTAGGGATGGGGAGCATCTACACGATCCTACAGAGGGGATCTCCTGTGGGGGAGGACTGAGCTTCCTGRAGAAGGACAAACCACAGTCCCTTTGTGACACTGGGCAGAACACACACTCCTGCTGGGTACCATGAAACTTCCACTCTTCCCCTTGCCCTTCTGCCCAGCTGTTTCTGTTCCCCTGAGAATAATTCCTACATTCCCAACAGCACAGACCACTTCCATCCTTCTCACAGGTTTTTTATTCACACAAARTGCCCTCCTGCAAGGAAACTGCTGTGCTATTCACTTGTCTAAGGAACTCACAAGCAAAACAGCAGTTATCTGGAAGGACAAAATAAAACCTGAAAAATATTTGTAGGATGTCCACAGGAGCCATCCTGACTGCTCTAATAATACCAATGAGTCTCTGGAATAACAGCTGTGGTCAGAATTCCCAAATCCCTGCAGGTCTGACCCCTCARTGTCTCCCCTCAGTGCTCATCCCGCACCTCGGGGTGCTCAGACCCCACTGCAGGATGGGGCACTCCTCACTCCACACTCCGCTGTAGTTCAGACCACATGGATTTATGGCAGTTTGTCCCACCACCCTTCACCTGTAATTAAACTTTCAGCTCTATAAACACCTCTCCTGCACACACACACAGAGCCAACATCCAACACAACCCTGCGAAGCCACAACGCCCAGCTAGAATAATAAGAACACCAAAAAAACAGCCATTAAAACAAAGCTCTGTAACACTTTTGACCTTTCAAAAGGCACATTTTGGAGCTGGAACACCTTCACAAATCCTCATCCACAAGGAGCAGCCGTGCTTTGTGGCAGCACYGTTCCTCCCATGAAAAGTTGCCTGCGGAAGCCTGGCCCTGGTGATATGGTCGGTGCTGCCAGGGAACGCCTGGAGATAAAACTGTGCCCTTTGGAGAGGACAGGGACAGCGCAGGCTGCAGCATTTAGCAGAAAACTCTAGGAAAAGCACCATTCCAGGGAGGTTTCTGAAAAGAGGAGGTATAAATAGAGCCTGACGTCAGGGCTCCCATTGTCTGGGGTTTTGTCGCTCTCCCCAAACACCCCCAGCACCTTTAACGAGGCGCCTCAAAGCTCCTGCATCTGCAGAATTTTCAGCTTCCAGGCATTTACAAAATAGGTCTGTTCCAGATGGAAAAAAAAAAAAAAAAATGGGAAAAATGGAAGAAAAAAACCCCAAAGAAAAGCCTAAGGAAGGAAACTAACACRTGAAAAGAGAGAATATGTGACGTTATTTTACTCTGTTCTTCAGAATGTAATTGAAGTGCTGGGCTGGAAAGGGCATCCAAAGTAATTGGAGAGAGGGATGAAGAGAGGAGCTGATCTGACACCTGGATAAATGGATGCAGACACACGTCTGCAGCGAGCAGCGGGTCCGTGCAGGAGAGCAGCAGCAAAGGATGTGTGCAGATGGATGGGGAAGCATGTGCTCTCCCTAGGAGGCAAGATAARTACCAGTGCTGAGGGTGCCTGAGCGCACAGACAGGCGCTGCGGGYGGAGACAGATGTGGGTGATCCCGGGAACAGCTGCACTGCCACACGATGCCACTGCTCCACTGTSCCCAGCCCCTGTCACTCTGCACAGCCCCTCTCCCTGCCCCTAACCCTGCACATCCTAACCCAGGGAAGAAACCCCATCCACGCCCTTTGGCAAATCCAGCAGTCAATTCCTTGCCTTCCTTTTCCATCCAGCACGAGCTGGATGAGCAATCCCCTCTGCTCTGCCTGCCCAGCCTGGCGTAGGTTTTAATCAGATCCTGCAGGTACCCRGCTGCCATCTGCCTTGTGTCACCCTTCACACAAACGAGGTTAGGGGATGGATGCTGCTCTCGTGGTGAGCACACCTCCACCCCATAACCGGGTTACCGGCTCCTGCCTCCGCCCTGACTCATGGCCAGGCCAGGCTGGGGGCACGGCAGCCAGGGCTTGTCCCTGCCTTGTCCCTGCCTTGTCCCTCTCTGCTGGGCACTGGTGAGGCTGCACCTTGGGTGCTGTGCCCAGTTCTGGGCCCTTCATGACAAGTAGGACACTGAGGGGCTGGAGCGTGTCCAGAGGAGGGAACAGAGCTGGGGAAATGGGTGGAGAGCAGATCATTTGAGGAGGGGGAGCTGGGGAGGCTCAGCCTGGAACAAAGGGGGATCAGGGGGGACCTTGTGGCTCTGCACAACTCCCTGACAGGAGGGGACAGCCGGGGGGGTCGGGCTCTGCTCCAGGGAACAAAGGACAAGACAAGAGAAAACAGCCTCAAGTTGCATCAGGGGAGGCTCAGGTTGGACATCAGGAGGAATTTCTTCACTGAAAGGGTGGTCAGGCCTTGGAAGGGCCTGCCCAGGGAGTTGCTGAAGTCCTCATCCCTGGAGGTGTCCAAGGAACAACTGGACGTGGCACTCAGGGCTGAGTGACAAAGTGGAGACTGGTCACAGGCTGGACTTGATCCTAGAGGTCTTTTCCAACCTAAATGATTTTGTCATTCTGTGAGTTCTCTTGCTCTCCTGTGGGATTTCAAACCTGTGGTTCCCAGCTGCCACCCAAACAAGGAGCCCAGTGGCACAGGAAGACCAAGAACAATGGACAGGGATGCAGTGAAGGTGCTGATATCCATCCCACAGGAAACTGCAGCCTTTGGGAGACCTTCAGGAGGCAATAAATGCACAGGGACCTCCCTAGTCTGTGGTGCTGCGGACCATCTTCCCCTCCTGCCTTGGGCTGGGCTCTTCACATCTCCTGTCCAACCCTGCCACGCTCAGAAACGTGCAGCCAACACCCTCCAGCATGACCACTTCCATTCTGGTGCTTCATCATGGTGGTCATGTTTTCACAGGCCCAAGAAGGAATCAAGGAGGGCCTTTCCAGGAGGAGATTGATCTGCTGGGAATGGCAGTGGCCCCCAATGCACCGTCCTGCACTTGCCAACCACTCCCTGGGACCCCAACACCCCTCTGTGCCCTAAGGCAATTTTATCTTTCATTTAAAAGTATCCAAATTGTATTGTTTCCCTGTGAGTCAGCCCATTTAGTTTATGTCCTTCGGTGCCAGAGGGGAAATTTATGAGATGAGAAACTGGCTCGAAACGTTTATTTTCTAGATGACGAGTCATGCCATTAGATATATAGCTTTATGAATCATAGGAACAGCATCTAATTTGCTCTTAAAGGTATAATAGGTCTGATTCCCCACACCCATGCACACACATATATTGGATTGATAGTTCCCCCCTAGGATGGCTAGTTCATTTGTTTTGACACGAGCAAGACTTACAGGACCATAAAGTCCCATCTTACCATAAGCTAAGCCTATTCATAAAAAAAATATTAGGGAAACGAACGATCAGCTAAGCACATTTATCCTACACTCGATTGCATATGGATCTTTCTCCTGTTGTTATTTGTGCTCAGGRGGAGGCCATTTGGCCCCATTTTATAGCTGAGACTCTCTGCAACAGAATAGAGAAGAACACTTCCTTTGTCCTCTGTTAGACCTCGCTGACTGAGGGAGAAGCATTAAGTTATTTCTGACTATGGGTTTTCTGTTGATATCCCAGGAGAGGAAAGTGATAGGACATGAAGGAAGCTTCCAGAGCAGCATTTGCAGGACTCAGCACACACCACGGGGCTGGTGTTTGCAGATGGGATACTGGAAAGGGCATGTCTTGGGTGCTTATCTGTGAATATCTGGCCTTCTGCATGGATGACAGGGATAGSAAAATCTGGCTCACTGAGTCCAGGATGTACATCTTTGTTTCTGAAAAAAAATAAAGAGGAAATACAGAGAGATAAAAAAACAGCCACAGGTGAACATGTAGGCTGGACAGAGACATGCTGCAGATAAAGGAGATGATCTGGAAGTCAGGACTTTGGTTCATTTGGGGTTTTGCAMTGATTTCCCCAGTCTTTGTTTGCTTTTTTTGTTCTTCTCAATGCAGAAGGAAAGAAGGAAGAGTGGAATCAGGCTGGGCCACGCCAGCAGACAGGCTCCATCCCACATCCAGGGATGGCACAGCAAACACAGACATCCTGTCCCTTMCCACTTGCAGGATGGAGATGGGACCTGCACACCATCACCACCTTCCCTTAGGGACAGGCAGGGGCCACTGGAGGAGGATGTTGGCTCAAACAGGGATTTCACAGCCTGAACAGGATGCTACCAGGATGGCAGGAGGAAAATCCTTCCATGCCCTTCCAGCAATTCTCAGTGCTGTTCACAAGAGAAATGCTGCTCYTTAGTCTAGACATCCCTGGGAAGGCGGGAGGAAAAAATAAAAGAGGAGGAAATTTGAGGATTTCCCAGGCCAGAAACTCTTTCCAGGATCATGCAGTTCGTGTCCTAAAGGCTGCTCCAGGTTCACAGCAAAGGAGGATGAAGTTTCTCTCCTGCTGTTGGCAGGTGATCTCATCCTGTGCTGTTCACACCCTCGCTGCCTCCGGCTGCTCTCCCCCGGCAGCGGCATCATCGGCACTTCATCCTGGAAAGGGGCAGCAGCGTCTGCTGGAAAGGTCAGGGGTGGGCAGCATCCTGGTTTCTGTCATTTATGGGATCCAAGGACACTAGAGGACACTAAAACCCGGCAGCAGGGYGATCAAAGCCCTCTGTCCCGGGGAGCCAGCTCGGCTTTCACACCTTGGCACAAAGCTGCCATCGCAGCCCCACAATGCGGCCGTTCTTCCCAGGAAACACGAGGAGCTGGAGCTGCAGCACGGTGCTCCAGAGCCAGGGGAGGAGGAGGAGGAGGAGGACAAGGGCCAATTAGCAGGTATTCAAACAAGGCAACAACCAATAAAATGAAACACACCCCAGACAAAACCAAAAACTCGCCTCAACCACACACACGCTGTCCCAGTTCCCTCCYGGGCTCCCTGGCAGCTTTGGCAGAGGAGAAAGGAATCCCTGGCATGGGCTGCCCAAGCCTTCAGGGGCTGCTTTGGGGAAGCTGTGTGTACACAAGGGAGGGCTGCTGTCCTCCAGCAGCTCAGCCATCAGTGTTGGATGGAGGTCAGACCGAGCCCATGGCCTTGGGGACACCTGTGACCCTGGCCAGGAACGCCCTGACAGCCTGGGGACACCGAAGGGGACAGCAGTGGCCACGCTCTGCTCTGCAGGAGATGGCAGAGTAAAAGTGGGGAATTCTGCTCCAACCTCAGCTGCCATCTGAGCTGGTGGCCCTGCCATGTCCCAGCCAKGCTCTGGGCTCCTGCTGGGGCCAGTGGGAGCAGCAGCACAGGGACGAGCCCCCCAGMAAGCCCCCACACCACGGGCTGGGCCACGTGTGCCGCCAGGAGGCCGTGGCTGCAGCAAATGCTGAGATTACTCAATTTTCGAATTAAAGCAAGGTCCTAGGGGTCTTCTAAAAATCCAGGCTCCACATCCATTTGTCTCCTTAAACACACACAGCAGGAGTTTGAGTCCATTTCCCAGTAGGAGAGAGATTGATCTCTCCTGCCTCCCTTCTCCACACCCCTCTCAGCACACCACCCTCTAAGCACTTCTGCAGCTGCCTCAGCTGCTCCACAGAAGCTTGCTTCAGGGGGTTTTTGGGGGAAAAAATGAGCAGACTAGGAACAGGAGGGACCACGCTGCCCAACATGCCTTCTCTTGCCTCCCCTCCACTGGCCACACTGCCCTGTGGCTCCGGACATGAACACGTGTGTCCCTGTCAAAGATGCTCCTGGGAGGGGTGGGAGAAGCAGGGACAAGGGACAAGGAGGTTTGTAGAYGATGCAGATGATGCAGACCTGGGCTCTCACTCTCAGCCTGTGCCTCTGGGCACCCTCCAGGGCCCTGCTGGGCAGTAAGAAAGCTGCTGCCCACCCTGTGGGGTGAGGGCTGGCAGGAGCACATGTTGAAGTGAAGGAGGAAGGTCACCACAACCTGGAGGGACTCTAACTGGCATGATGTATCCTATTCTTTGACTCCAGGGTGTTCCCAAGAGGGAAAACACTTGGGTATATCACATTTCTCTTCTCTTCTCTTCTCTTCTCTTCTCTTCTCTTCTCTTCTCTTCTCTTCTCTTCTCTTCTCTTCTCTTCTCTTCTCTTCTCTTCTCTTCTCNTTCTCTTCTCTTCTCTTCTCTTCTCTTCTCTTCTCTTCTCTTCTCTTCTCTTCTCTTCTCTTCTCTTCTCTTCTCTTCTCTTCTCTTCTCTTCTCTTCCCTTCTCTCCCACCACATACACCCAGCAGCACCCAGCCCTCAAGATGCTGGGGACATTTTGCCAGCAGAAATCCCCACCAACATCTTTGCTGTTGGACCTGGCCAGCCACTGCCACTGGTGGAGGTTTCCTCCACAACCCTGCAGTGGGGAATCTCCTCCAGCTTCACCTGGAGGGAATGGAAGGACCACAGGCAGCTCTGCTGAAAAGCACAAAGGAGACAGAGGARAGCTGTTGGCATTGACAAAACTGATGCAGGTTCCACAGAGCTCCAGAGAAGCCCCTGGAAGGTGACAACCATGGTCACAGCCCCTCTCTTTMCACCTTCTGAACTCCCAGTGGGAGCATGCAGACTGAGGAGCACAACAGCAAGGACCCTATAAAATATCTGGAGTACTTGGATSTCCCCAGGTGACTGAGTTTCCTTAAGGACATTTCCTCTGGACTAATGCTCCCTGGGCAGCAAAAGGCAAAACTCCTGGAGTCCTTTACATTCAGGCTCTTGCTTCAAAGTGAGGAGAAAACAGCAATTCCCAGTGACATGGAAATAAAGAGCTTTCTAACTCATTTTGCGTGGGCAAAGTAATATRTTTTCACCTCATCTYCTGCTTGGACGTGGTCAGTTTTAGMTGAAATCAAACATGCACACAAAGAAAAATCACAAATCAGCCCACAGCAGACACCCAGCTTGGAAACTGAAACCCCAGCACTTAAGAGTCTGGCAAGGTCATCAGCAGCCGAGAACACGGCCTTGGACCAGGCAGTTGCTGTAAATTTTAAAAAGAGCATAATTCACTGCACTGAGGCAGATGAAAAGACAAACCTATTAAAAAAAATACACATCCTGGAGAGAGCAAAATGGCTTTACCTGTGATTTGCTCCATCTTTGCTGCTCAGCTTATACAGGAAAACYTTCTGCAAGTTTATAAAGTCAATATTCACCTTGTTAATGACCTTGCTTTCTGCCTGTATGCACAGCAGTATCTTTGTAGACACATATACAAAGAGAACAGTGTTTACAATTATTATTTTTTTAACATTACAGTGGAAATGGGATGTGYCTGCAGCTCCTCTAATGCCAGCACTTGCTGTATTGATTGAGGATCACCCACACAAAGGGAGAAATGCAGGCAATGGAGCACTCAGGCTTGGAGMTGCTGGACTTCATTCAGCCCAGGCATGTTAAAATCCTGTTTATCACACAAGAGAACACCACTCTGCACCCTGGAACACTCCTGGTGCTCTGTTTGGTGCTGGAAATGGGTATTTCATCATCCAGATAGCACATGAGCTGTTCCTGGTGGCACACACCCTGTGGGAGCCTTTCTCAGCACACAGAGCATGATCACTGTTTAAGCTGTGGCATTCTGGCTTTCTGCTGGGTCCTGGTGACAGGCTGATGTCCCCATGGTGGTGGCAGCTCTTTAGCACCCCTAAACCYTTTCCCTTTCATGGTAACCCACCCTGCTCACCAGGGAAGGTGAGGGCAAGGCCATATCCCTGTCCCCACGAGCATCCCTTGTGCTCAAGCTCAGGGTGCCACGGAGGATGGGGACACCTTCTCCACAGACAGCACTAACCCCACACCAAACCATCCTCTCCAGGGCGGGGACATGGCCCCACAAGCTCCACATCCTCCAGAGAGGCAGGCTCAGCTCTGCCCAGCCCAGGCTGCCCCGAAAAACCTCCAGAGCAGAGAGCAGAGGTTTGTGCAGTGGTGGAGCCCTCAGCAATGGTGGATTTCAGCCTTCAGACACCAGGACTGGTCCCTGCCCACGACAGCAAGAGAGGGAGAGGGTGAGAATAAAAATCTGCAGGAGAGAGGCTGGTGGAGAGAAAGGGGATGAACAAGCTGGGATGAAGGGATGGAGGGAGCAGGACAGGTCATCAGAAGAGAGCAAGGAGGGGAAAGGAAAGTGCTGGAGCTGAAACACAAGGGATTCGTGCTGAGGGAATGGGAATGGCAGGGCAGAGGAGGGGCAGAAAAGGCAGAAAGCACTCCCTGTGTCCTGCTGCAGCACGGGCAGGGATGGCCTTGGGTGGGTTGTAGGGAGGAAGGGGATTAGAGGGTCTGCTGCCCGGAGAAGCCCAGAGCCAAAATCAGCAGAGCCAAAACCAGCAGAGCTAGCCAGGAGGGGTGATCAGAGAACACAGTGTGACCCCACCTGCTCCCACCCCAGCACCTTCCGCTGTGGATGGCACAAAGTGACTTGTCCTGGCTTGTGCTGTCACTGCACAGGAGCCCCTGTGCTGTCACTGCCAGCTCCACCCCAGAGCTGCCCAGATCCCCCACCCCATCACCTCTAACCCCAGCCCTGCCCAGGGACAGCTCACACACAGCACCCTCACACAGGGACAGGCTCCCAGGGGATGTCCAGGTGGAGGAGGATGAGGAGGGATGCAGGCAGCACAGCCCCCTGAGGATTGCTGGGGTGTCTCTGCTCTGGTTGCTTTGTTGGGGTTTTGTTTGTTTGCCGGTTTTCCCGGCGCCTCAGCAGAAAGCACAATGCGGGCTGAGCTCCAGCTGCAGCTGATGGGGCCAGCCCTGGCTGCAGCCAGGGGAGCAGGGAGGGAGGGAAGCAGGGARGGAGGGAGGGAGGGAGGCTGCTGGTGGAACAAAATCCAGCTCCCCAGGACAAGGAGGCGCCCCGAGCGAGCCCAGCAGTGTCAACAGGGCTGGGGGCACAGGTGAGGAGGAGGAGGAGGAAGAAGCAGGGAGCTTGCAGCCCGAGAGGCAGGGTGGCACTGCCACTGGGCACAGCGTGGTGAGCAGGGCTCATGGAGATCCTTCATGTCCTGCTGGGCTCTTCACTGCCAGCCCTCCTTGATGAACCTACGTCCTGTATCCCAAAAGGAATGTGTCCTGGCAGATTGCTGCTGGGGAGCACATCCTCCCTGCTCGAAGGAAACCAGCCTTACCCCTGATCTCCCTGTACCTGTGATGCTCATCCCAGCACTGCCCTGGAATGCTGAAAACATCTACATGGGAATGACCCAGAGRGAAGAACAGGCATGGGTGGGCAGAGAGTGCAGGAAGAAAACACAGTGGGAGAAAGAGAGTTTGGGRAAAAGACCYRGAAAGAGAGGRGAACTGAGGTGGGGAAGTCMGGCACAGCTTCATGCAAGCACCARGAGGGTTGGTAAATGGGAAAGCAGGAACCAGACCAAAGGGTAGGCAAGGAGGGACAGGTCCATAAGAGACTCGGGTACCAGGAGATACATGAGGGCTCTTCTCCCCAAGTGGAGGGGATGGAGCACCATTCCTGGTGGCCACACCTCCATGTGCCAGAGCTGTTTCCTGACCTGCAGCCCTCTGTGTCCCACCCGCAGCTGCCGCGCGCTGGCTTGCTCCAGACATCCTAATCAAGTGCAGGCTCAGTGCTAATAAGTGACTTTAAGCAGGTCTGTCATTTCTGGGCTTGAGATTGGGGTCAGAGGGCTGCAGAGGGGGGTGGGAGTGGCAGCGAACCGAGAAAGTGGGAAATCAATCTCCATAGGATTAACACCGAGCCCAGCCCCAGGGAAGGGTGACCTGCAGCCTGGCTGGCCCCTCCTGGAGTAACAGTGACCTCCTGTGGCTGTGGGACTGTCCCAAGGGGATGGTTCTTCCCTCCCTCTGAACCTTTGCAGAGCCCTGGAGTGCTTTCTTTGGCCACCACTCCCAAAGGTATGTCCGAGTTCTCAGAGTGGAGGACTGAGCTGATTSCTGGCTCCTGAGACCTCTCCACRGGACAAATTGTGGGCACCGGCACCRACACTGGGAATGGCTGTGGCCTTGGCTGCTCCTGACATTGCCTTGACCGCACTGAAGGCTTTGATGCAGGTCTGGGAGGGCTGTGGGTGGTGGGCAGMAGGACCAGCTCCATCACCAGCACCATCCCACAGCATTTCCCTGAGCACCACCTCACTCCAGGGAACGTGCAGAGGGGATCTGAGAGGGGACAGCGCGGTGTCACAGCACAGGGCTGGCCCCTCACGGGCTCACTCACCTCCCTGGTGTCGTTGTCCTGGATCAGGGCGTACAGAGGCACCACCCTGTTGATCTCCAGCAGAACCGGCGTGGGGCTGAGCTGCTCCTTGCCYGGGCGCCGGCACAGGTGGCACGTGGACGGGCAGCGCCCCTTCTCCTCGCAGCGGATCTCCACCCCCGAGATGAGGTGGTCATCAGACAGCATCTGTGCTGTCAGCAGGCCTGACAGGTATGTGATGAAGGGCATGGACTTCAGCTCCTTCTTGTTCCCAAGCTCGGTCGTTTCTGGGTTAGGGAGAGGGGAGAAACCAAAGAGCGTTAAACAAATCCCRGCACGGTGCTCTTCCCAAAGCCAARCTGTGCTGCAGCCAGGATAAATGCAGCTGCTGAAGGTGTAGGCCAGGTGGGAGCAGCAAAACAGAAAGGTCAAGGAAAGAAGGAAGAAAACAGGACTTGCAGGTCACTGCTTGGGAGTGTGAGCGTTTCCAGACAAGCAGTTTTAAACTGACAGAGTTGACTGTTCTTTTCTTTTCTAACTCGTGTTCTTCTTTTTTCTAACTTGATTATCCACTTTCTGTGTTCCAAAATGAGACAAAACCACSTCAGTATATCCTCCCTGCCAAAGAGAAGCATCCCCAAAGGGAGCAGGCCAAGGAGCTGAGTGCCCTTATCCCCACCCCACCACTAGCCCCATTTAATACCTGCAATCCTTGAGTGACACATTGTCCAGGGCACTGAAATGGACCCAAAGAGGCTGCAAAAAGACTACACAGAGGGATAGAGTCCCTTGGCAGGGGAAGAAAGCTGGTATGAAAACAAACTCACTGCATGGAGARTGGAYGGAGCCACTACCAAAACCWAACTGCCAACACTCTGCTTTCAGGAAGCATTCAGACCTTTGAAACCCACTGTGAAAGCTCCTGGTGGTCTTAACCACAAGGCAACAAACCTGGAAAGCCTTTACTTTGTTCTGTGCTCATCCAAACTCTTGCTAAGGCCAAAGGAATTATCACACCTGAGCAAAGGAAACATGGCTCCAGTGCCTGTCCTGTGCACTTCCATTTAAACTCTTTGTCTGCAGATGGGTTGATCCAAGAAGGCCCAACTTTGGTGACACACCTACAGAAGAAAAGGCCTTCTCCACCTCATGGCTTGTGCCTCCAGCAACGAATTCCCAGTCCCCAGCAGGAGCTGAAGAGGAACGAGGGTTGTCTCAACACGCTCGGCTGGCAGTGACATGCAACTGATCTGGCAAGGCACAAGCTATTTGGAAATACAAGTAAACAGCATTCATTGATGACTCCCAGAGCCCTGGAGGGCAGGGAYAGCCCTTCCCTGCTTTCTGGCTGTCAGGGAACACTTCTGTGCACAGGAAGAATGAGCAAATTCCAACCAACCCGTGTTCTAGTGGAATAGAAGGAGGGCAGTTGCTAAGAAAAATTAAAACAKGGCTGTAGGGAGATGTTTCAACATCTAGGGAGACACTGGTGTACCCAGACATGGGAGCTGAAGCTGCTTCCTGAAGAGATTATTTTCTAGAAGATCAGCTCCAGGCAGCTTCAAGTCTCATAAGGGAAAGCCATGAAGCCTTGAAAAACAGGGTGGCTCAGAAAGAAGGAATTTTTAGGGGGATACCATGAGAATTTTCTCACTTGAGAATAAAAGTAACATTTTTTTTTTAATATCCTTACTGAAGTTTGTGTAGAAGAGAAATGAAATAATTGCACTTCTGGGCTGCAAAGCTTCTTTACCAGAGCAGAAGCAGCTTTAGAGATCCTCCATGGGGAAGGAAGATTTGRAGCCATGTTTTAAGGCAGGACATGAATACAGGGCTGAAGAAAGAGTGGAATCAGTTGTCTCATGACTGGCAACAGGATATCAAACCTTCCTTCTGAATTATTGGCTTTATAGCTAAGAATTATAGGCCACTATAACCCAAACCAGGGGGAGCAAAGCCATCTCAGGAACAGCAGTGGAGATGCATGGGGGAAAGCACAAATTTCTGCAAATGAGGTAAAGGTAGAAAACTGAGAGCAGCCATGGGCTSAGTGACAGATTAACCACGGAGCCARGTGACTCATGGCAGAGCTGGGAGCAGAGCAGATTTCATGGCAAGGTGGAATTGGCTGTCTGCAGTTAATCCTCTTTAGAACAGATAGATCCCAGCTGCACTGGGAAAAAGGATTCCCTTGCAGACTGGAAAGGATCCATGGTGTTCCCTCACATGAGGGCTCTGGGTACAACTCCAGAGCAGGAAAGTGAAACAGGGYGTGGCTCAGCAGAGGGAAACTGGATTCATTGTCAAATTGCCAGCTCWCATCCAGACAAACACTTGGAAGTCATCAGCAATGCTCAGCAGCTCCTGGTAGCTTTTGTGCAATGAGTTTGGGGTGCTTAAGTACAGCCCTGACAAAATAATCCCCCCGTTCCTGCTATTGGAACCTATCTGGGGGCACCAGCAGCACACCCTGCTTGTGAGCCAGCTCCTCCAGAGCTGGGGAGAGGCAGTGAGGAGGAGATGCTGCTCCTCACCTGCATGCTCAGCTGCCTTATCCCCAGAAAGCTGGAGATTTCCTTGCTGGAGACAGTGCTTCCTTCTCATCCCACCCACAGCCCCCACCCACCGCTCAGGGCATCTCACAGAGGAGCTTTCCAGCTCTGAGAGGCTTTTCACTCCAAAATACATTCCTGGACTTGCCATTGCAGCTCTAGCCTGGGAAGATGGGATTGGGGTCCCTCAATCTGTCCTGCATTTCAGATGAGTTTTGGTTATCCCTTCAGCTCCTTGCATGCTGGGAGAGGGCTCAGCAGCGAACTGGAGAAACCCCACATGTTCTTGTAGGCTCAGCCTGGCTTTTATGACCAATATAGAACAGGATAACCTCCCAGRACACTCCTGCAAAGCCTCTGCTTTGCTCCTGGCGAAGGGCTCTGCAGGTGACCACAGCCAGGGCACTCCCAAGGTCCTTTCTGGAAAAAGGAGGAGACTCAGCTGCAGCATGGAGGATACAGGGATCCCTTATCAGCTCCTGAATCTGAACATGCTGTCACTAACACTGCTGGCAACTCAGCTGAACCCTGGCAACAGCTGTTTGGGAGCAGAGAGCCTCGGATGCGGTTGGACGCATCAAGGCAACTTGTGGGAGTTATTAGTTTGTTTGTCTGAAATATGGATTAAAAGAAAAAAAAAAAAAAACACCAAAAAAAAAGCCACCGCCACCACAAAATAAATAAAATAACATCCTTGTGCCAGGCATCAGGCCTTGCACAAGAAAGGGAGGATGAGCAGCACAGGGTGTGCAGAGGTGCCATTTGCCTGTTGGGGTGCCTGGCTCAGTCTCTGGGCTCCACCAGGATTTTACAATCCCACAGCACGGGGTGAGTGCCTGCACAAAGGGGTCCCTGCTCGGGATGCAGCAGTTGCTGGTGTGGGGAAAGGCTTCCAGCGTTACCAGCAGCACCTCCTGGTGCCTGGACATGAGGGAGCAGGGTAACACCACCCCTGTAACAAAAACAGCAGCAGAATGCCTGAAGGCTCCGTGCTGGAGTGCTGTGCTGCCTTTTGGGCTCCCAGGAGAAGATGGGTTTGCTAGTGGTCCAGCATTTCATACAGCACCTCTTCCAAAAGATTCCCAAGTCATCCCAAAACTGGGAATCACTCCACTTGCCACAAGAATGCAGCCATATCAGGGATAGGATGTGGTATCTCTCCTCRAGAGCAGAAATGCTTGGAACAAGGAGAGGAGAAGGCTCCACAGATGGAGYGGGAACAGCAGGAACAGAGCCAGGCAGGGATTCCTCCAGGCTCAGCAGGTTAACCCCACCAACAGGCTGCTCAGCTGGGCCTGATTTAGGACCTGGGATTTGCATTTTAAGCAAGGAAGAGGCAGTTCTGGTCCACCTTCCCCGTACACCACCCTTCACTGGACAGACCTAGTGCCACCATGGGCAGGACAGTGGGGACTTATGGCCAGGACACATCCACTGTCACAGGCTGCCTGTTTGTCACCTGGTGGAGTAMTACCCTTCTTGCTGGCAAATCCATCCAAAGGATGTTAGAAAGRAAATCAATAGATGTGTTTGCCTGGGAATTTCTCCTGCACTGAGATATTGTCAGTGCTGTGACTACAAGGTCTGTGAAGAGTTGGAAACATCCAATGCTGCCCACTGTTAGTGATGGTTAAACAGTGCTGAGGAAGGCGTGGACAGTGTGCAGGGCAGTCAGTCTGTCACATCCATCCATGTGTGCTGGAAGGATAGGACAGGACAGGACAGGAAGCAATGGCTGACAGAGGTCAGGGATGGATGGGATATTGGGAAGGAATTGTTCCCTTTGAGGGTGGGGAGGGGATGGCACAGGGTGCCCAGAGAAGCTGTGGCTGCCCCTGGATCCCTGGCAGTGCCCAAGGCCAGGCTGGACATTGGGGCTGGGAGCAGCCTGGGACAGTGGGAGGTGTCCCTGCACAGGACAGGGGTGGCACTGGAGGGGCTTTAAGGTCCCTACAACCCAAACCATTCCATGATTCYATCCCTGCCTGCGGGGGAAACACCACCCTAGCCAAACCATCACCCAACCATCAACACCCCAATCCCGGAGCTCAGAATGGGCTGAGCAAGCGAGCACTCCCTAGAACCCTCTTTAGGGACAGGCAGATATCTGCCTCACGAATCCCGAGAAGGAATGCCACCCCCTGGGCGAAGCCGTGTGCCCGGTGTGACCAGGGGATGCGGGATGCGAGCGCGGAACCCAGCGGA